>NC_056732.1:1723711199-1724011199 GCF_019279795.1 Protopterus annectens | reverse complement strand
TCAGCAAAGCTCTTTGTAGTCCTGCAGATTGGTGCTAGCAGCAGAGCGACTAAAAAGAGTGACTGCTACCTGATCTAAGTATTCTTTATTGCCTTTACATTAGTGACTGCATATTCTCGCCGAATAGCAAGTTTGAAACTGCTGTACTACTTAAATAAGCTTGTTATTGTATTTATTTGCTTACCTGCACTTTAAAATAGTTTTTTTGTTTAACTGTTGAGGCTGCCCACTCAAGTGCGCTAGCCTGTGCAAAGCATTTACTGTGTTTCCTGCTATCTGTCTTAAAAAAAGAAAAAAAAAAACAAAAAAAATATATCCTTGTTTCCCACCTTTTCTGAGCTAGAATAGTCCTGAATTCAGGTTTTGATGAATTCTGGACTTTAGTACAAGTTCCTGTGCTGCCCATATCCTTACTTGGATAGGAGGAAGCTTCTCTGTTCACCAGTGAGAGTGGGGAGCTTTGAGCAGCCCATCTGTCCCTAGAGGAGTGGTCTCAGCCCAGAAACTAGTTGTTTATTGGCCGTTTTGGCTAATTCCTAGCTCTTTCAAATCCTCTGCTTAAAAACCCGCTTTAGCGTGGTTTTGCGTGATTTGCGCATAGCGCAGCATCGGGCAGCGCCGCTTAAACAGGTTTAAACTATTACCGGCTCCACAAAGTCTGCTCTTCACTTGAACCCTTAGAACTGCTCTAAATCTCAAAGTAAGCACTCTCTTTTCATTTTAAAGCCCTGCACTTGCTCTTATAAGTAAACACTAATACTAAAGCACTACACCCTCTTATACTCCTTTTAAGTACTTGGCTCTCTATTGGCCCTTTCTAATCAGTCAAAAAGTAGTCCCTTGAAGGGGCGTGGCCAAGGATGAACACAGGATAGCAGCAGATTTCTTCAGCTCCACCAATTTCATTACACTGACAGGAATTAATTACTTAAAAAATTAATTTTTGAAGTAATTTTCTTTCTAAATACGTTTGTTTTATATAGCTCTTGAACTATATCTAAAAAAGAAAGGAAATCTTAACAATATTCCTGTCAGAAATCACTGTGGAAATTTTCCTGTCAATTTATCAGTCTGAAATGAGTTCCAGTAAGACAAATTCTCAAGACTCCAGCATCAAGAAAGAACTTCAGTCTCTGATAATTATAATCCAGCAACTTACTGATAAAATGGATAAAATGGATACTAAAATAGACACCTTCATAGAAAAAACTACAAAACAAATAGACCTGTTACATACAGACCTGCAACAACAGAAGATCCAGATGACAGGCATAGAAGAAGCTGTGAATGACATGGAAAATAGAATCCAAGAAGAGGAAATCAACATTGAGTTTCTGCTGAAACAAAATACACATTTACAAACAAAGCTGGATGACCTGGAAAATAGATCTAGGCGCAATAACATTAGGATTTTTGGACTGCCAGAAAATATTGAAGGTAACAATATTACTTCTTTTTTAACAACTTGGCTCCATAAAACTTTAGACTTAACAGAAGCATTCTCTTTTGGTATCGAAAGAGCACATAGATCTATAGCTAATACTAACTCTAACAAAAAATATCCTAGATCAGTTATAGTTAGATTTCTATCATCTTTTGATAAAGAGATGGTTCTTAAATCTGCTTCGGCTAAAGCTCCTGTTAAGATTAATGAGACAACTGTGCGTTTTGACAATGACTATTCTTCCATGGTAATAGCTAAAAGAAAAGTTTTTCTGCCACTAATAAGGGAGCTTAAAAAAGCACAGTTTAAAACATACCTTCTGTTTCCTGCCAAGCTTAAAATCTTCCTTCCTGATGGTCCTAAGGTTTTCGATGATTTAGACTCTGCTTTACTGTTTGTCAAAAAAAAAGGATTTTGGATAAAATAGAAGAAATGGAATGGGCTAGTTCTTCATTAAAGAGATTGGCAACTGAAGCTTCGTGGAAGACTTCAGAGAAGAAGAGACAAAAAACAAATGATTTGTTATATGTTTTTTCTCTCTCATCATTTTAGTTCATTATTAATCTTTTTGAATATAGTTCCTGCATTTCCAGAAAGCCACAAATATTTTGGAAAAGATTTAATCAAAGTTATTCTCTATGTGCAAAGAAATGTTTTGTTTCATAACCAGTCAAAATACCTGAAGATTTAATGGCAAGCTGTGATTCAATTTGTTTCTCTTTCTGAAAAGAAGTAAGGTTAGTAATTTGATACATTTTTTTATCTTTACCTTTTTTTCCTTCTCCTTTTATTATTTTCTTTGTTTAAACAATGACATTCTATTTAGATTATGTAGTGGGTAAAGGGTGGGGGAGGGCAGGGAGTGAACAGTAATGAAAATATCATTAATAGAATAATAACATATTTATTCCTTGTAAAAGATTTTATAAGTTCTTCAAATGCTATTTCTAATTATACTTTCTTGATTATACTGCTTATGCTTGTTTGTAAATAATCTGTTATGCTTTAACTAATAATAATCAGAACTAAATAAGAGTAAATAATATGTTTTATTTTTAACTCTATTAATATAAACAGTAAGTAACATTCCATTGTATATACTTCTTACAGCTTTCTCTTACATTTTTTTATTTCTGCCTCACTCCTTTTATTTTCTACTCTCTTTTTCTTTTCTTTATTAATATATAGAAATGCTTTTGATTGTGTGGGCACAGTGAATAATAGGATTTGTATGAAAATTGAGTTGGGAGAAGAATGTTGAGTTTTATTGCTTGTTGGTAATTTTGGGCTTAATTTCACTTACATAGAGGCTGTAATGATCTGTGGAATACATTGTGAAGGTTTTGTCATGTTTAGATGCATTTACACTGCTAAATGAATGTTTGTCACTAGTTTTTAATAAGTTTCCCGCCAAAATGTTAAGAGAGACAATCTGAGATGTGGGCTGTCTCATGCACAGTGTTCATGAGTTACATCAGAAGCTTCAGCTCACAGAATTCTCACAGAGAAACTGAAAGCAGTTAGTATAACCTTTGACATAGTTATCACACGGACACACCACATATTCAGGAAAATACTCTATTCATAAAATATGTCAGTTATAATGTTTTGTTTCATAATCAGTCAAAATATCTGAAGATTTAATGGCAAGCTGTGATTCAATTTGTTTCTCTTTCTGAAAAGAAGTAAGAGGCTGTAATGGTTTGTGGAATACATTGTGAAGGTTTTGTCATGTTTACATACATTTACACTACTAAATGAATGTTTGTCACTAGTTTTTAATAAGTTTCCCGCCAAAATGTTAATAGAGACAATCTGAGATGTGGGCTGTCTCATGCACAGTGTCCATGAACTACTTCAAAAACTTCAACTCACAGAATTCTCACAGAGAAACTGAAAGCAGTTAGTATAACCTTTGACATAGTTATCACACTGACACACCACAGATTCAGGAAAAATACTCTATTCATAAAATATGCCAGTTATAATGAGTCTAAATGATGTAGTTTCTTGTAGTAAGTAAATGTCTTATTTTAGAAGGCATAGAAAATGAAACATTTATTTAAATGTTTTTGAAAATTTACTTAACAGCAGCATAATAATCTGTGTTAAAATTTGTGTTCCAAACATATACTTTACTATAACTCATTTAATTCATCTGATTGACAAGCATAAATAATCTTATAACTCTATTCTGGAAGAAATGTCATGTGATATATTTTAAAGCAGTAGGTTAGCATGATTGTAAAATCTGGTTACTAAAATGTGTTTGCTGTGCATTATTTTGTATAAAGCAGACAGATTTATTCTAGGGACAGCAAGTAGGATAGTGCTCAACAAAGACACAACTCAGTGAGATCAGATATATATATATATATATATATATATATGTGTGTGTGTGTGTGTGTGTGTGTGTGTGTATGTGTGTGTGTGTGAGTGTGATGGCTTTTTTTTTCTTATATAATAATGCAAGTGTTTCTGAGAATCTGCATAACTATCCAATATGATTTATAATAATTTCTATGAATACAATATTTTACTCTATTGACAAAATGAATGTTTGTCACAAGTTTTAATAAGTTTCCCGCCAAAATGTTAAGGGAGACAATCTGGGATGTGGGCTGTCTCATGCACAGTGTCCATGAACTACTTCAAAAGCTTCAACTCACAGAATTCTCACAGAGAAACTGAAAGCAGTTAGTATAACCTCTGACCTAGTTATCATACTGACACACCACAGATTCAGGAAAAATACTCTATTCATAAAATATGCCAGTTATAATGAGTTTAAATAATCTAGTTTCTTGTAGTAAGTAAATGTCTTATTTTAGAAGGCATAGAAAATGAAACATTTATTTAAATGTTTTTGAAAATCTACTTAACAGCAGCATAATAATCTGTGTTAAAAACTTCTGTTCCAAACATATACTTTATTATAATTCATTTAATTCATCTGATTGACAAGCATAAACAATTTTATAATTCTATTCTGGAAGAAATGTCATGTGATATATTTTAAAGCAGTAGGTTAGCATGATTGTAAAATCTGGTTACTAAAATGTGTTTGTTGTGCATTATTTTCTATAAAGCAGACAGATTTATTCTAGGGACAGCAAGTAGGATAGTGCTCAACAAAGACACAACTCAGTGAGATCATATATATATATATATATATATATATATATATATATGTGTGTGTGTGTGTGTGTGTATGTGTGTGTATGTATGTGTGTGTGTGTCTGTGTGTATGTGTGTGATGGCTTTTTTTTTTTAATAATGCAAGTGTTTCTGAGAATTAGCATAACTATGCAATATGATTTATAATAATTTTTATGAATACAATATTTTACTTTATTGACAATAATGAGTTTAAGTAAATGCTCATATACAAACAATTCAAGATTTTTTTTTGGAAGCTGTTAATAGTATTCACATGACAGAAAATAGATGCATCTTAATATATGTAATGTCTGAATCATATTAGCCAAAGTTTTTGATTTAAATGAATGTTAGAACCTAATTTTCTCTCCTCTTGATTTCTAACATCAAGATTATTTGAATGCTATTTGAATACAAGTGTTATATATTACATAGCCCTATATAGTAGTATGAACAGTTTAAAAAAAAAAAAAAAAAAAAAAAAAGTTTATTTTAGTTTATATGATGCTGTTTTACCAAATGTGTAGTTTTGTCTTGATAGATAATTGAATTGAAAACTGTTAACCTCAGTTAAATATAACTAGTATTAAATTGATAAGGTGGTAGCTGAGGTACTGCTGCTTAGGGTAGGGGGTTAACTTGAGTAGTAAATACTACTCTAAGTTGGAGTTTTCAACTCCAGGCTGGATGCAAGGTTTAATCCTTACATTATTTTCACTTGTTCATTGTTATATGTATATAGTTTTGACATCCACAATATATTTTGTACACTCATTGTCACTACAAACAAAATTGAATCCTATACAAAATCCCATAAGGGATTTAATAAATACAGCTATATTTAAAGGTACACCTAAAAGAGGAGATGTAGCATTATTTATCTTGTTATTTGTTATTTCGATCATAAGATTCTTGAGTTTTAAAAATGCCAAATGACATCTTTAAAAGGAATTTCTTTAAACATTAATGGATTGAATAATCCGTGTAAAAGGGCAAGCCTAATAAGATACATTAATTTACACAAGGCCAATCTAGTCTTCCTGCAAGAAACCCATCTCTTGAAAAAAGATATTGATAAACTAGCCACTAATAAGTATACAGTATTGGTTAGTTCAGAGCACACTCAGAAAAAGAGGAGTGGCTATTTTATGGAATAAAAGTATGCCCATTCCTAAAACCATTAAGTCTTATCAGGATGACAAAGGAATGTTTTGTATGGTTACAATACAAATTAATGGGAAGACTTACACTTTAATTAATGTATATTGGATACCTGGAATTGGTATTAATACAGTGAAACATCATATTGATAAGATCATATCATTCTCTATAGGGGATATTATTTTAGCTGGTGATTTTAATTGTATACTACATGAAAGTGATACTACCACTATAAGGAAAAGAAGAATTACATCTAATGCAAAACATTTAAATGATTTTGCTAATTCTTATCATTTGAATGATATTAATAATCAGATAGATTCAAAATCATTACCATACACCTTTTTTCTAACAGATACAAAACTTATTCAAAAATAGATAGGGTCTTTATTTCTAACCAGATGGTAACAGATTTAATTAATTCCAAAATCATTTCATGTCCTATATCTGATCATAACTCAATTGTTTTTGAATTCATGATAAAAAATACTCATAATGTTCAGATCAAAAGGATACCAGCATACTTAACTCAGCTAAAAGACTATAAAGAATATATACTTTCAGAAGTACAACATTTTCTAGACATAAATAATACTCCTGAAGTCTCCATTGTCTATGTTTGGGATGCCTTAAAATCATATATATATAGACAAAGTATCAGATGGTATAATAATAAAAGGAAATCTTGGGATAAGGAATTGTTAGATATTCAAAGTAAATTAGACTCTTATAAACATAATAATAAAGAAAATATTATGGACAAGAAAGTTATTGAAGAAATAAACAAACTAAATGAGAAATACAAAGAAATGTTAACTCATAAAGTTAAAATAACTTTAGAGAAATATAAGTTTTTGTCTTATTCAATAAGCCCCAAATACTTACATAGACTTAAAAATAAAACAAAAGATTGAATAAACAAAACCATATCAAAGAAATCTTTTCTCTAAGGAAAAGAAGAATGTTTCTAGTATACCAGAAATACTGGATGAATTTAGAAATCACTTTCACAAGATTAACCATAACAACAT
Organism: Protopterus annectens; assembly: GCF_019279795.1. Classification (NCBI taxonomy): domain Eukaryota; kingdom Metazoa; phylum Chordata; order Ceratodontiformes; family Protopteridae; genus Protopterus; species Protopterus annectens. The sequence goes on along the minus strand of NC_056732.1, from coordinate 1,724,004,404 downwards.
TAACATGGAACCTAAAGATAAAATAAAGGAGTTTATAACCACAAACATGAATAAAAGCTTAATAAACAACAGATTAAACTATTGGACAAGAGTATTTCATATACAGAAGTTATTACACAAATAAATAAGCTTAAATCAAACAAAGCACCGGGTAATGATGGTATTATACCAGAGATATATAAAATCCTTTCTAAAACTACATATTCATTAATACATAAGGTTTTATTTTGGCCCAAACTGAGTTAATAACCCCCATCTTGGCAATATACATTTATTTCACCAATTTTAAAACCTAATAAAGATCCAACTAGATGTTCTTCATATCGACCCATCTCATTACTTAATGTTGATTATAAAATGTTTATGAGTATTTTTGCTGATAGATTGAAGACAATCATCCCGGCATTATAGATATAGATCAGACGGGCTTCATTGTAAATAGAAATACTTTTGATAATATAAGAAGAACTTTAACATTAATTGATTTTGCAAATAGGAAAAAGAAAGATTTAACACTTATTAGTCTTGATATAGGTTCAGCATTTGATTCAGTAAGTTGGGACTATCTGTTTACCTTACTGAAATGCACAAACTTCTCTGATGCATTTGTAAATTTAATTGAGCATTTATACAAAGGAACGCTGGCTTATATTAAGGTAGGAAGATATGTTTCACAAAAAATACCCATTCTTAAAGGTACAAAGCAAGGATGTCCACTTTCTCCACTATTATTCACTTTAGTAATGGAGCCTTGGGCTAATCTGATTAGAAAAAGTACTGACATAGAGGGTTTTGAAATAGACGAAAATACAACATCAAAAATTCAACTTTTTGCAGATGATGTTCTAATAACATCAGCAGGATCTAATTCTTCTATGCAGTCTTTATTTGATAAAATGATGAATTTTAAAAGTATTTCTGGTTTAATATTCAATGAAGAAAAAATTAAAATACTACCTATATATACACGAAAAAATATTCTCATTAGTGATTTTACTAAATATGTACCAAATTCAGGTCAGATAACTTATTTAGGTATAATACTATCTAAAGATATTAAATCTATTATATATAATAACTATAATACCTGTTTTCTTAATATACAAAATCTTTTTAATACCTGGAATAATATGTTTTTACTATGGAGGAGAGACTTACAATTATTAAAATGATAATATTCCCCAAGATTTTATACTTAATACAATCAATAATACTTTCACCTACAAAAATAATTATCAAGAAACTGAATACACTAATGTTAAATTTCTTATGGGCACCTAATAGACCTAGGATTGCATTAAAAAACATACTAATAGCTGTTCTCAAGGGGTATTTCTTTTCCAGACTTTAATTTATATATTATCTCTTCTATTATAAAAGTTATTACTTTATTAATAGATCAGTCATATATCGCAAAATGGAAAGATTATTGGGAGCTAATTAGTATGCACTTCATGAAAATCTCCTTAACACATAAAAATATGATTGTAAATAACTCCATGTTGTGGTTGCTAAAGGAATTTTGTACTTCACCTATTACATCTAAACATATGGTTTGTTACCCATTAAATATTATTATTAGTTATCGTAACTTTATATTCATGCACCCTAAGTATAGGGAATGGAATTTTATTGTATTCCTATAATGTATACTCAGGGTATGCTTATGTCATCTACTTCTGAAGGAGCTCATTTAGCTATAGATAATGATCTAAAGTACTGGTATCAGCTGATATCTGATAATAAAGTTAAAAATCTAGATTTCTTAAAACAAGAATTTGATCTAAGAGAAACTTGCTGGTTAGAGGTTCAGATCTTTAGACAACATCTCATTGATAGAATAGATCTAATGTCTATAACAGTTAAAGAATCTATTCCAAAACTGATTGATTACTTGATATTAAATTTACAGCATAAAGTTTCTGATAAAGGTAAACTTTCATATATACATAAAATTATCAGACAAGAAACTTTTTACAGTGTAGATTCATACTGGAATTATTTCACCTCTATTAATGGGGACCCACCAACTCAACAAGATAAACAATATATATTGGAATCTGCTTATAGAACTACATCTTCCATTGTCTGGAGACTTTATACATGGAAATTTTTACATAGATCTTTTATACACCTTTGATGATGAATAAAATAAATAATAAAGATAATCTATGTAAGAGATGTAATGTAGAAATTAATGCTGACTGGGCTCATATGTTTTATGACTGTATGAAGTTGAAAGAATACTGGAAGTCAATTAATGAATTTTACAGGCTCTTTTACAGATAATTTAATTATTTCTAAGTCTCTTATATTATTCAACACACCTGTACCTCAATGTGTTAAAAGATTAAGCTTCCCTTGTTATGGTCTATCCTAGCAGTGGCCAGGAAAATAATAACTAGAAATTGGATTTCAGATACACCTCCTTCGTTCAATGAATTTAAAAATGTTATGAATATAATGTGCCATATGGAAATAAGCACAATTAGAATGAGAACAACTAGAAAAACATCATATTATATTGTATGGGATAATTTACAAAATTTGTTAAAAAAATTCTAATTTCAATAGCACGGTATTTTAGTTTAATTAATTGATCTGATTGTAGTGGATGTCTTTGTAAATACTTTAGTTGTTTTGTTGAATATTATAATAATACCTATTTTTAATTACTTGTATAAAATTGTTATGATATTTCTCTTATATGTTAAAACAATAAACCTGTTTTGAAAAAAAAAAAGTAGTCCCTTATACTATTCTGGCATGTCCAAAGGTCAGATTCGGGTTTACTCTCCAGTCCAGCTGGTAAATCTGGGAATTTTGAAGCAATGTTACAACTGCCTTATGTACACAGACCACCCTCTCCTCCTCCCAACAAGCTCAAATATATGTGAGAGATGCAACTATATAGCCAAACTGGAGGCTGAGCTCTCTCAACCCAGTACTGGCACAGTCAGTCAGGAGGAGAAGGTAACCACACACACCACAAATCCAGTTTCACATAGACCTATCGCAACAGCAAATCAAACAAATAAACACACAAAAACATACTCAGAGGTTCTAAATAAAAATCTGCCTAAGCAGCAGAGACCTCCAAAGCAGACATCCAAGCAACCGCTACCCCACAACAATATGCACGTATCACATAGTTCACAAAGTCAGTGTGCTACACAGTCACAGCCCTTAAGGCTAAACAACACACCTAATACACTTGTAATAGGTGACTCTGTTGTCAGACACACTGATGTCCCACTCACAAGACTGAACAAGAAGGTCACTGTAAGCTGCCTGTCGGGTGCCAGGATCCGCCACATAACACAGGCACTCAGGTCACTCCAAAGCATGTACAAATATGACTCTGTCATTGTCCATGCTGGTGTGAATGACCTGAGATGTATCTCCCTGGACTACATGAAAAGAGACATAGAGGAGCTCTCTGATCATGTAGCCCAGGCCGGTATGACCCTGACCTTGAGTAGCATCTTACCCTCACCAAGAATGATGCTGCAGTATAAAGATAAAATGATCAATTTTAACAATTGGCTAAAGTATTGGTGTCATTCAAAGGGGATCCAGTGTCTGTCAGCCTGGGATGACATGCTCAACAAGCCACGTTGCTTCTCTAGGGATGGCTTGCACCTGTCACCCCTGGGCTTTCGAATACTGGCTAAGGCTCTTGCCACCCCCACAGTGCCTTTTTTAGGCAAGGCTCAAAAGACAAACCCACCTCCATAGACAACACAAGGAAAAAGAAACTAAGGGTAATGCTGCTCAACGCCAGAAGTATAAACCTCAAGATGCACGCACTCGAGGCTCTCCTTAGTATGGAGAATATTGATATCTGTGCAGTAACAGAAACCTGGTTCAAGGCTCCCTAGAGCACCCCAGCACTACCAGGTTATACCTCATACCATGTTTTCAGCCCCAAAACTCGGACCGAACCACAAAAGGAGGGGGATTATCCATATTCATCAAAGATACCCACACCTCCAGGTTAGTGGCACTGCACGAAGCATCGGAGACCATCCATGTGCAACTAACAGTGGGCAAAACTGCCTTTCACATTGTAGCCTGCTACAGACCACCCTCCCAAACTCAGGAACCCCACTCGGCCTTCCTGAGAACACTGGAGAACATGAAGGTCTCTCCAAACACCATTATAATGGATGACTTCAACTACCCAAACATTGACTAGGAAAACTACTCAAGCCACAACACCCTCGCCCAACGGTTCTTAGAATTTATAAACTCAAATGCTATGGAACAACTGGTCACCACTTCCACAAGAGGGGAAAACATACTGGATCTGGTCATTACCAACATGGGGACTCTTATGTTCCACACCAGAGGTATACCCCTCATTGGTAAGATCAGACCATAAATTAATCTCACTGGACATCCATATCCCATCCCCACCCCCCAGCCAAGGAAACCACGGTGAAGAACTTCTCAAAAGCAAACTTCACACTTCTCAAAACTGAGGTGGAATCCTTCAAAGCCCCCGGGCCAGTGGAAAATACGGCCCAAACCGCAGAATCCTTTTCAAACGCATTCTATGGACACCTACAGGAATGCATGGATCGTGCTATCCCAAATAAAACCAGGACTCACTCCTCCAAAGGCAGGAGACCTGTCTGGTGGACCCTGGCCATAAATAAGCTTTACAACAGAAGGAGGAAGCTACTACATGATAGAGCAAAATCCCAAAAGGGGAAGGCATCTCTGATCAGTACTAGCAAGAAACTACGATCCCTCATAAAATCATCCAAGGCCAGCTTCGAAAGAAAAATTGCACAAGACGCTAAAGATAATCACAAGGCCTTCTTTAGTTATGTCAGGAACCTGGGTGGCAACTCCCAGATATGCTCTGAGTTAGCACAAAATGACAAAAAATACACTGAACCCACAGACATTGCCAACATCCTGGCAGACAGGTTCAGTGCAAACTTCTTCCCCCCTTCCCCCCCAAAAGAGCAAATGTCTATCCCAAAAGAGTGTAGCCTCCCTGACATCACAGATACACAGGTGAGAGCTGCCCTCTCCAAAGCAAAAAACACAGCATCAGTGGGACCGGACGGTGTCCCGGGCTGCATCTTACACGAGCTCCAAGAAGAACTGAATCCTCACATAAAGTCTCTGTTCAGTCTCAGCCTTACTACAGGATATGTACCCAAGGAATGGTGTACAGCAACAGCGGTCCTGTTCCACAAAGGTGGTGCCACAATGGACCCCGGAAACTATCACGCTATAAGCCTGACTAGCCTGGTCTGCAAAGCTATGGAGCATATCATCATGGAACTCATAAACAAAGACATTGGGAACCTCCAGACACTGGATCCTTCCCAATTAGGCTTTGTTAAAGGCAGATCTTGCCTCTTGAACCTGGTCATTTTCTTTGAAACAGTTACCAAGGCCATAGATGAAGGGAAGGTAGTCTACACAGCCTACCTGGACCTCGCAAAAGCCTTTGACACAATACCCCACTCGGGCATCATAAATAAGCTCACCAGCTTAAATATCAACCCCTATGTCACAAGATGGGTTGCAAACTGGCTCAGGGATAGAACCCACATGGTCAGAATCGCAGGTGCCATGTCAGACTCTAAACCAGTTACAAGTGGCATCCCACAAGGCTCAGTCCTGGGACCTCTCTTGTTCGGTATATATTTCTCTGAGGTACAGGCTAACACAGGAGGACTATGGCTGACCAAGTTCGCAGATGACTGCAAACTGGGTGCCATAATCGACTCTCTGGCTGACACAAGCATCCTCCAAAAGGGTCTCACAGAGACGGATAACTAGTGCCAGAGCCATGGCCTAAAGCTAAATGCCAAACAGTGCATAGTCATCCCCTTTGGGAAAAACAAAGTGCCCACAAATTACCACATAGGTGGTAATCCATTAAGTATGGAAGAAGTAATTAGGGGTTTGGGGACCCAAGTAGATAGTAACCTATCCTTTGACAATCATGTTGCCAAAGTCATTAGAAAGACCTTCTATATAGCCCACCTCATCACAAAAGGGTTCACATCTAGATCAAGAGAGGTCATTGTACCTTTGTACTCGTCACTCATCAGGCCCATAATTGAATACAATGCCCCATTTGGGATGTACCTCACCCGACACCTGCAGCAACTGGAAAGACCCCAAAAGTACCTCACCAAGAGGATCAAGGGTCTCAAACAGATGCCCTATGCAGTTCGGCTAAAGAAACTCCAGCTCTACTCAGTTGCTTACTGACTACTCAGAAGCAATCTGTGCCTGACGTATAAAGCCATGTCCAACCCAAAATTAATGGACATGCTCCAACTCAGGAAATCCAAATACCTGAGAGCTACACGCGCCAGGGACTTAAACCTCAGCACAGAAATTAATAGGACATGCTGGAGGGACAAATTCATATACCAGAGGCTCCCCTCACTCTGGAACAATATCCCAATCCAGGTTAGGCAGAGCCCCTCACTGACCCTCTTTACAAGAAATCTTGACGAGTGGATGGGAGATCATAAGTTTACCCCTGGGATCTCTTCTGTGTCCCTGTTAGACAGAGGCACAGTAAACTAACCTTAAAAGGGCTATCTTCTGTGACCTACTAACAAGAAGCACAGTCAACTAATATAAAAGGGTGGTGAAAGCCAAACACACTCTGGCTAGACTTGTAAATGCCCTAGGGCAGATAGCCTAGTATCAACCTATGAACCTAATAGTGGGTACACCCTGTCCTCTGCATCTCCATCAAAGGATGTTTGCTTTGCTTATACCCTTCATTGAGTGAGGAATAATTTCAAATGGGATGATAAAGAATTATGTCTGGTAGAGATCAAGAGATCTTCTGGAACTGCCTGATCCTGAGCCTTTAGCCATTTCTCCAGTCAGTGCAGCCTTGGAGTATGTCTTTACCAGTGCATCCTTGGATCCAGATTCCCAACTCCTTCCCCCATAAGCATACCTGTTTTAACAGGGTTGTGACTCCATCAAATACCTTTATAAGAACCTTATTGCTGTCTGTCTGTACCAATCATGTATTCCAGTAAAGGAAAAATAGTGACTTCAACCAAGAACACATCTACCAGTGATACAGAGAGTAAGATTCCTAACAGATAGGGAAGAAAGGATCCTCATGTTCAAGTTGTCATGCTAAAGTGCTAGGAGAAACTCCTGCCTTAACTAAAGGAAATGTCTTAGAAGATAAAAGATGAAGACCTAAAAAGAGAAAGTGCTAGACATGTGAAGCTTTAGTTCTAGTTAAGCAGTACGTGGAATGTGGCTATGGTTTACCGGATGCATTATGGAGGGTAGCAGCTACTGAGTAATTTTTAAGAAGTCTGGCCTAAGGCCACAGCCTTGACAGACCATGTAAATGCAGAGCTTCTTTACGCTCCTTTAGAAAAGGAGACTAACTGGACCAACTGCCTAAAAGATGCCTAAGATGCTTAAAGAACTAGAGGAAAAAGGGAAGTCTATGGAGTTTGTAAAATAATTGTTCCATTCACCCTCATCAAAATGCAGCAGTGACTACCCTAAAAAAGCTAACTTTTCTATACTAGGCAAGACAAAGCAAAACATCAGGAAGAAAAGAAAAGCTTCTATTATTAACAGTGTCAAGCAATGTCAAACACCTGTATGGGGAATATCTTGGGCCCTCAGGCCAAGACACAGAGAGGGACAGTTACAATTTAGTCATGTTATCCCCCCCCCCCCCACATACCACATTACATCCAATGCACTCCCTTCACAATAACTTTTACTCAAATTCTTCCCATGGACGAATTGGGAATATGTCTACTCTTTATAAACAATGGAATTAAATCACCTAAGACAAATGGGTGCTTCGTTTTTTAAGGCAGTTCATAATGTGATCAGAAGTCTCAGGTATTCCTGCAGTCCCATAGACCAAACACACACAATCCAGCCCTATATACAAAACCTACTTTAACAGGGAAATGAAGAGAGAGTAAAGAAGCAGAAGAAAGAATTGTCTTTTACTCCAGACTGTTCCTTGTTCTATGAAAAGAAGGTGCATGGATACCTATCTTGGATCACTGAAGGCTATACAAGTTTGTAAAGATTTCAAATTTCAAAATGCTAACCATGTTGGGCCTTTTGTCTCTCCTGTTCCCACAACTCACCCTTGACCTAAAGGATACCTATCCACATATAGCTATAGCCAGGGTTGAAATACGATTTCAAAGGTGCTTGCCACTGTCTGTTCACTTTCTTGCCCTTGTGCCCGGAGTGCATGTCTCCAGTAACTGTTTACCTGAAAACCAAGAGCATATTCATATAACCTTATCTGGAGGACTGCCTCATTCAGGAAACAACTTTAGTGCAAATTCAGAAGGCTCTACAATTTGCCCTAGCTTGTTTACAAAATGTGAGTCTCTCTCTAAACCTACAAAAATCACATCTAGACCCAGCAGACAGATCCTGTTGTCAGGGTTATTGCTGTACACATAGCACCAGAAGTCTTTTGTCTGGCAGTTGGTACATACGGTTATGGGTGTGAGCTGTAGTTCCTGGGATACAGGGTTTGAATCTATCAGCCCAAGTGTACCTACTGTGTGATCTTGAGCAAGTCACTTAACTAGGCAGTGCTTGGGGGCTAACTGGGAATTTTGGTCTTTATGTCTCAATAGTCCCCTGGACTTCAATCTACTAACCACCTATGAACCTTCCTCAATCACAGAATGCACTTTCCTGTCAAGCTAAAGTGTGAAACACAAAGATAAATTAGTGTAAACAAATTCCTGAGAGTATTGGGATACATGGTCTTTTCCCATCTGATGATAGCGCTAGTGAGGCTATGCATGAGGAAGTTACAGGGGTACCTGGAGAGCAGATTGTGCCAGCAATGCGAGTTCCCTGCATTGTCCCATTCAACTACTGAGCTACTTAAAAGAAGAGCTCTATCGATGGATTCAACAAGTGCATTTCAGTAGATGGTTACCTTTCAAGGTAGGCCTGGTTATTTAGATGTTCACCACAAACTGTTTGGACAGAGTCTGAGAAGCCCTCTCAGGAGAGCTGAGGATCCATGGTGTCTAGGATAAAAACAGAGGAGGATGTAAATCTGTACAGAACAGATGATGGCAATCATTGAAGCTAGCAAGGCATTCAAGTGCATTTCAACCCAAAACGAAGAGATGGAAAGCGAACAAAAAGCACCAAAACCACAAAAAAACGTTCGCTAGTTGAGAACCAAATAAGGGTCCAGACCGAGACTGCAGACAAATGTTGAATATTTAATATTGCAATGCTTGACACACAAGGTTAACGCTAACACACTAATGCTTAACACACACAAAGTACGTTTTCGAAAATCTTCATCAGAAAGCAAACACCGAGCCTGAATAAAATTACTATTAAATACATCTGTTTGAATAAATAGACCAATGAATTCAAAGCAATTGACATATCAATGATTCAATTAAAAACATTTTTTTCCAATAAAAGTGACATTAGTTAAAAGTAGAAACTTTTCAAGTATAATTTTCATTATCAATTCAACATCAGTAATAAATGAATATATTTATATAAAAAAAATTTTCCTTAAAATAAATATGCAATGTAAAATATGCAATGTAAAATATATAATCAATTTTGTACCCATATAAAATTACTTAAAACATGTTATAAGTCATTTTGAACCAATTATAATCCTGTACTACCCTCTAGTGGAAATTTATAGTTTAGCACTCCTTAATTTTAAAACTGGAAGGATAGAAAGCATATCATTTAAACCAGGGTTTCTATTAGCTTCCAAAATAATTTGCCATAATAACTCTCTGTATTCAAGTTTTGTCTCCTACATGCCCCCCCCCCCCTAATTTCTCTGGCCAACATTTAAATTACAAAAAAACCAAAGGAGGCTTGTGGGCAGGTTAAAGTGTGTTTAAAAATGCATTATTCATATTATGCTTTTTAATTTCATAATAGTGTTCATATATTCTTAATTTTAGCTTCCTCTCCGTTTTACCAACATAAAAGGAACCACAGATTAAACATAGAGCTAAATAAACCACACCATTAGTATTACAGTTAAAAAAAGAGTGGCCTTTAATATGCTTGTTGCGACTGGGGATGTAAATACTGGAACCATTTATAATGTGTGAACATTGGGAACATGAACCACATTTAAAAGTCCCTAATCTTTTGGATGTACCTTGAACTGTTGAACCACCCCCAAACTCAAATAACTTCTTAAAATTAGTGTCCCTTCTGTAAGTAAATATTAAAGGTTTACTGTGAATTTGTTTAAGTTCTGAAATTTGTCTAAAATGTTCCCATTCTCTAGAGACAGTTTGTTTTATATACCCTGAATCACCTGTATAATCCATAACATATGTTTCATCCCAATTATTAGTAGAAGTGTTAGGATTATAACAAAAGTTGGGTCCTTCATCACAACCCAAAATGGGGGCAAACCTCCTTTCCTACCTTCAGAAACTTCTTTACTAACTTCACAAATCAGGTTTTCAGGGTAACATCGGTCTCTAAACATTTATTTATTTTATTTTATTTATTTTATTTTACATTTTACATTTGTTGACCGGGCTAGTCTAACTGGATACATGTCCATTTTCAGTAGAGGCCCGGGGAGAAAAGCTCCAAGCATAAGAATAACAATATAACAAAAAGCAAACAAGTGAAATAAAGTAATAAAGCAACAGTACCATAGTAACATAGGTAAAATGAGAAAAGCAAATGGGACTAACAAACAGTGACTACAAAACATTTAGGCAAAAGCCAGACCAGACATAAACAAGCAAATGCACTAGACAGCACCAGGGCAATTGCAGAAAGAACAAAGTTCCCAAATCCTATCAAATTACTAAGAATAAAGCAAGAGGAGAGAAATAAGTTTTGGAGGCAAGAGGGAGGGGTAGTGTTGGAGTAGAAGTGAAATACAAGTTTCAGTCTGGGTTTGCACAAGGACAAAGCCACTTAGTTTTTAGATGTTCTTTTATTTGTTTTTTGAATTGAGAAGCAGATGCTAGGGTAGATAGTTCAGGAGGGAGCTGATTCCATTTTTTTCCTATAGTGTTTGAGAAAAGAGAGTCACCAGCTTTGTTGTTTGATTTAGTTAAGGAGACAAGTAGTTTATTTGCAGAACATAGTGTAGCCAGATTTTTATATGGAGAGATCAGATTAGAGAGGATGGGTGTATCATTGGGGTGGTATAGGATCTTTTGTGTCATAAGTAACTGTTGACAGAGTATATGGTTCTGTATTTATAACCATCCTAGTTGTTTAAGGTTAAGGCAGTGGTGGGTTTTAAAGGGAGAGCATGTGATGAATCTAGCAATACTATTATAGCAGGTAGAAAGTTTGAAGATGTTGTTTTTTGATAGGTTGGTATATATAGCAGAGGCATAGAAAAGGGTAGAAATGAGGTGAGTTTGTATGATAGTTTGCCTGGCTGAGGGTGTAAGGAAGGGTTTGATTCTGTAGAGGGTACCAAGTTTTCTGTTGACAGTCTTTATGGTGGAGTTAATATGGTCATCAAAGTTAAGATGATTGTCGATTGTGACACCTAGTAGGCGGGTGGTAGTATCTGGTGCTATATTAGTAGCATTATTGGAGGTTATAGAGAAGAATGGAGTGGGTGACTTATGTGTTGGTGTAAAAAGTAGTAGTTTTGTTTTTTTTGGATTCAGGAGAAGACAATGTTGCATGAACCAGTTTTCTACTTTTTGGAATACAGTTTGGGTTAGGGATTGGAGTGAGGGTATATTATTGGTAGTACAGATTAAGGTAAAGTCATCTGCATATTGGATACAAGTGGCGTGGGGTATGTTCAAGTGGAGATCGTTAATAAATATGGAAAAAAGAAGTGGACCTAAGATAGAGCCTTGAGGGACTCCAATATTAACAGGAAGAAAGGAAGACAAATTGTTATCCCAGAGTACAGCTTGCTGTCTATTTTGAAGATAACATCTGAACCATTGTAATGCTTGTAGGTCGAGAGAAAGGTGCTTTAGTTTTTCAAGAAGTAGGGTATGATTAACCATATCAAAGGCTTTTGACAGGTCTAAAAATAGTGCAGAGGAAAAGGAGTTATTATTGCGGTTTTTGTTTATAGTGTCAGTGAAGGAGAGAAGAGCAGTAGTAGTACTATGGAATGGTCTAAAGCCATGTTGGCAGTTGGCTAGTAGATTGTTTTGTAAAAGATGGTTAAGTATTTGTTTGTGAATACATTTTTCCATTATTTTGGCTAATGGGGAGAGTAAGGCAATAGGTCGGTAGTTAGAGAGGTCAATTGAAGTTCCACCTTTGTGTAGAGGGATAATGTGTGATATTTTCCATATGGTAGGGATTTTGCCTTCAGTGATAGTTCTGTTAATCAGGATAGATATGGGGTAGTCAATGGCTTGTGCAGCAATTTGTAGGTATTCAGATGGGAGACGGTCAGCGGATGGGGTACAAGGTTTTAGTTTAGTAAGTAGTTTGTAAATAAGAGATGTTGGAACAGGGTGTATATGAAAGGTTGGGGAAGAAGTATTAGAGGTATTCAATTGTGAAGCAGGTAAAGGTGGTAACAAAATCACATTCCTTTAAAAATTCAGAATCTTCTGAAGTCATACAACTTATTCTTACTATTCAAATACACATTCAAGTGCATTTGGTAAAAAGGAATCCCACAGACATTGTTAGCACGACAGTTATGGGAAACATTTATTTTTTTTTTTAATTTTATTTGCAGTTTGTTAACTGGGAAAGTCCATTAGGCCAAAATAAGGCTGTTTTCAATGGAGGCCTGGGCAGAAAAAATCCATATACAATTATTACAAAGCTAATATCAACAAAGTTAAGTACAATACAATTTTCAAAACTACTAAAAACACAGTGATATAGAAGACAGAATACTAACATATGAGCAAGGTGTTGTAACAGAGAATTGAATGAAATTAAAACAAGTATTTTGGAGTACATATGTATAATTTGGAGTGCGGGCAGTTATGCACTCAAAGTTTCATGAGGTCAGAGGTAGGAAGAATTAGAGCAAGCAAGTAGAACAGTGAGAGGTGAGTAGGCCGAATTATGAGAAAGCAAAAAAGGGAGATGAAATGAAGGGAGTCACTAGGCCGAGTTATGAGAAAGGAAAAAAAGGGAGAGGGAGTGAAAATGAAATGAAGGGAGTCACTAGGGTGAGTTATGAGAAAGGAACAAAGGGAGAGGGAGTGGAAATGAAATGAAGGGAGTCACTAGGCTGAGTTATGAAAAAGGAAAAAGGGAGAGGGAGTGGAAATGAAATAAAGGGAGTCACTAGGGTGAGTTATGAGAAAGGAAAAAGGGAGAGGGAGTGAAAATGAAATTAAGGGAGTCACTAGGGTGAGTTATGAGAAAGGAAAAAAGGGAGCGGGAGTGGAAATGAAATGAAGGGAATCACTAGGGTGAGTCATGAGAAAGGAAAAGGGAGAGGGAGTGGAAATGAAATGAAGGGAGTTACTAGGGTGAGTTATGAAACAGGAAAAAAGGGAGAGGAAGTGGAAATGAAATGAAGGGAGTCACTAGGGTGAGTTATGAAACAGAAAAAAAGGGAGAGAGACTGGAAATGAAATGAAGGGAGTCACTAGGGTGAGTTATGAAACAGAAAAAAGGGAGAGGGACTGGAAATGAAATGAAGGGAGTTACTAGGGTGAGTTATGAGAAAAGAAAAAAGGGAGAGGGACTCAAAATGAAATGAAGGGAGTCACTAGGGTGAGTTATGAGAAAAGAAAAAAGGGAGAGGGAAAGGAAATGAAATGAAGGGAGTCACTAGGGTGAGTTATGAGAAAGGAAAAAAGGAGGGAGTGGAAATGAAATGAAGGGAGTCACTAGGGTGAGTTATGAGAAAGGAAAAAAGGGATAGGGAGTGGAAATGAAATGAAGGGAGTCACTAGGGTGAGTTATGAAACAGGAAAAAAGGGAGAGGAAGTGGAAACAAAATGAAGGGAGTCACTAGGGTGAGTTATGAGAAAGGAAAAGGGAGCGGGGGTGGAAATGAAATGATGGGAGTCACTAGGGTGAGTTATGAAACAGGAAAAAGGGAGAGGAAGTGGAAATGAAATGAAGGGAGTCACTAGGGTGAGTTATGAGAAAGGAAAAAGGGAGAGGGAGTGGAAATGAAGGGAGTCACTAGGGTGAGTTATGAGAAAGGGGGAAGGGAAAGGGAATGGAAATGAAATGAAGGGAGTCACTAGGCTGAGTTATGAGAAAGGAGGAAAGGGAGCGGGAGTGGAAATGAAATGAAGGTAGTCACTAGGGTGAGTTATGAAACAGGAAAAAAGGGAGAGGGAGTGGAAATGAAATGAAGGGAGTCACTAGGGTGAGTTATGAGAAAGGAAAAGGGAGAGGGAGTGGAAATGAAATGAAGGGAGTCACTAGGGTGAGTTATGAAACAGGAAAAAAAAGGAAGAGGAAGTGGAAATGGAATGAAGGGAGTCACTAGGGTGAGTTATGAAACAGAAAAAAAAGGGAGAAGAAGTGGAAATGAAATGAAGGGAGTCAATAGGGTGAGTTATGAAACAGAAAAAAGGGAGAGGGAGTGGAAATGAAATGAAGGGTGTCACTAGGGTGAGTTATGAGAAAGGAAAAAAGGGAGAGGGAGTGGAAATGAAATGGAGTCACTAAAGTGAGTTATGAGAGAGGAAAAATGTGAAAGGGAGTGGAAATGAAATGAAGGGAGTCACTAGGGTGAGTTATGAGAAAGGAGGAAAGGGAGAGGGAGTGGAAATTAAATGATGGGAGGCAATAGGTTGAGTTATAAGAAAGGAGGAAAGGAGGAGTGGAAATGAAATGTAGGGAGTCATTGGCATTAGTTATGAGAAAGGAAAAAGGGAGAGGGAGTGAAAATGAAATGAAGGGAGTCACTAGGGTGAGTTATGAGAAAGGAAAAGGGAGCGGGAGTGGAAATGAAATAATGGGAGTCACTAGGGTGAGTTATGAAACAGAAAAAAAGGGAGAGGGACTGGAAATGAAATTAAGGGAGTTACTAGGGTGAGTTATGAGAAAAGAAAAAAGGGAGAGGGACTCAAAATGAAATGAAGGGAGTCACTAGGGTGAGTTATGAGAAAAGAAAAAAGGGAGAGGGAGAGGAAATTAAATGAAGGGAGTCACTAGGGTGAGTTATGAGAAAGGAAAGAAGGGAGTGGAAATGAAATGAAGGGAGTCACTATGGTGAGTTATGAGAAAGGAAAAAAGGGATAGGGAGTGGAAATGAAATGAAGGGAGTCACTAGGGTGAGTTATGAAACAGGAAAAAAGGGAGAGGAAGTGGAAACAAAATGAAGGGAGTAACTAGGGTGAGTTATGAGAAAGGAAAAGGGAGCGGGAGTGGAAATGAAATGATGGGAGTCACTAGGGTGAGTTATGAAACAGGAAAAAAGGGAGAGGAAGTGGAAATGAAATGAAGGGAGTCACTAGGGTGAGTTATGAGAAAGGAAAAAAGGGAGAGGGACTCAAAATGAAATGAAGGGAGTCACTAGGGTGAGTTATGAGAAAAGAAAAAGGGAGAGGGAGATGAAATGAAATTAAGGGAGTCACTAGGGTGAGTTATGAGAAAGGAAAAAAGGGAGAGGGAGTGGAAATGAAATGAAGGGAGTCACTAGGGTGAGTTATGAGAAAGGGGAAGGGAGAGGGAGTGGAAATGAAATGAAGGGAGTCACTAGGCTGAGTTATGAGAAAGGAGGAAAGGGAGCGGGAGTGGAAATGAAATGAAGGGAGTCACTAGGGTGAGTTATGAAACAGGAAAAAAGGGAGAGGGAGTGGAAATGAAATGAAATGAAGGGAGTCACTAGGGTGAGTTATGAGAAAGGAAAAGGGAGAGGGAGTGGAAATGAACTGAAGGGAGTCACTAGGGTGAGTTATGAAACAGAAAACAAAGGGAGAGGAAGTGGAAATGAAATGAAGGGAGTCACTAGGGTGAGTTATGAAACAGGAAAAAAGGGAGAGGAAGTGGAAATGAAATGAAGGGAGTCACTAGGGTGAGTTATGAAACAGAAAAAAAGGGAGAGGGACTGGAAATGAAATGAAGGGAGTCACTAGGGTGAGTTATGAAACAGGAAAAAAGGAGAGGGAGTGGAAATGAAATAAAGGGAGTCACTAGGGTGAGTTATGAGAAAGGAAAAGGGAGCGGGAGTGGAAATGAAATAACGGGAGACACTAGGGTGAGTTATGAAACAGAAAAAAGAGAGAGGGACTGGAAATGAAATGAAGGGAGTTACTAGGGTGAGTTATGAGAAAAGAAAAAAGGGAGAGGGACTCAAAATGAAATGAAGGGAGTCACTAGGGTGAGTTATGAGAAAAGAAAAAGGGAGTGGGAAAGGAAATGAAATGAAAGGAGTCACTAGGGCGAGTTATGAGAAAGGAAAAGAAAAGGCAAAGGGAGTGGAAATGAAATGAAGTGAGTCACTAGCGTGAGTTATGAGAAAGGAAAAAAGGGATAGTGAGTGGAAATGAAATTCAGGGAGTCACTAGGGTGAGTTATGAGACTGGAAAAAGGGAGAGGGAGTGGAAATGAAATGAAGGGAGTCACTAGGGTGAGTTATGAGAAAGGAAAAAAGGGAGAGGGACTCAAAATGAAATGAAGGGAGTCACTAGGGTGAGTTATGAGAAAAGAAAAAAGGGAGAGGGAGATTAAATGAAATTAAGGGAGTCACTAGGGTGAGTTATGACAGAGGAAAAAGGGATAGGGAATGGAAATGAAATAAAGGGAATCACTATGGTGAGTTATGAGAAAGGGGAAGGGAGAATGAGGGGAAATGAAATGAAGGGAGTCACTAGGCTGAGTTATGAGAAAGGAGGAAAGGAGTGGGAATGGAAATGAAATGAAAGGAGTCACTAGTGTGAGTTATGAAACAGGAAAAAGGAGAGGGAGAGGAAGTGAAATGAAATGAAGGGAGTCACTAGGCTGAGTTATGAGAAAGGAAAAGGGAGAGGGAGTGGAAATGAAATGAAGGGAGTCACTAGGGTGAGTTATGAAACAGAAAACAAAGGGAGAGGAAGTGGAAATGAAATTAAGGGAGTCACTAGGGTGAGTTATGAAACAGGAAAAAAGGGAGAGGAAGTGGAAATGAAATGAAAGGAGTCACTAAGGTGAGTTATGAAACAGAAAAAAGGGAGAGGGACTGGAAATGAAATGAAGGGAGTCACTAGGGTGAGTTATGAAACAGGAAAAAAGGAGAGGGAGTGGAAATGAAATAAAGGGAGTCACTAGGGTGAGTTATGAGAAAGGAAAAGGGAGCGGGAGTGGAAATGAAATAACGGGAGTCACTAGGGTGAGTTATGAAACAGAAAAAAGGGAGAGGGACTGGAAATGAAATGAAGGGAGTTACTAGGGTGAGTTATGAGAAAAGAAAAAAGGGAGAGGGACTCAAAATGAAATGAAGGGAGTCACTAGGGTGAGTTATGAGAAAAGAAAAAAGGGAGAGGGAAATGAAATGAAGGGAGTCACTAGGGTGAGTTATGAGAAAGGAAAAAAGGAGCGGGAGTGGAAATGAAATGAAGGGAGTCACTAGGGTGAGTTATGAGAAAGGAAAAAAGGGATAGGGAGTGGAAATGAAATGAAGGGGTCACTAGGGTGAGTTATGAAACAGGAAAAAAGGGAGAGGAAGTGGAAACAAAATGAAGGGAGTCACTAGGGTGAGTTATGAGAAAGGAAAAGGGAGCGGGAGTGGAAATGAAATGATGGGAGTCACTAGGGTGAGTTATGAAACAGGAAAAAAGGGAGAGGAAGTGGAAATGAAATGAAGTGAGTCACTAGGGTGAGTTATGAGAAAGGAAAAAAGGGAGAGGGAGTGGAAATGAAGGGAGTCACTAGGGTGAGTTATGAGAAAGGAAAAGGGAGCGGGAGTGGAAATGAAATGATGGGAGTCACTAGGGTGAGTTATGAAACAGGAAAAAAGGGAGAGGAAGTGGAAATGAAATGAAGGGAGTCACTAGGGTGAGTTATGAGAAAGGAAAAAAGGGAGAGGGACTCAAAATGAAATGAAGGGAGTCACTAGGGTGAGTTATGAGAAAAGAAAAAAGGGAGAGGGAGATGAAATGAAATTAAGGGAGTCACTAGGGTGAGTTATGAGAAAGGAAAAAAGGGAGAGGGAGTGGAAATGAAATGAAGGGAGTCACTAGGGTGAGTTATGAGAAAGGGGGAAGGGAGAGGGAGTGGAAATGAAATGAAGGGAGTCACTAGGCTGAGTTATGAGAAAGGAGGAAAGGGAGCGGAGTGGAAATGAAATGAAGGGAGTCACTAGGGTGAGTTATGAAACAGGAAAAAAGGGAGAGGGAGTGGAAATGAAATGAAATGAAGGGAGTCACTAGGGTGAGTTATGAGAAAGGAAAAGGGAGAGGGAGTGGAAATGAAATGAAGGGAGTCACTAGGGTGAGTTATGAAACAGAAAACAAAGGGAGAGGAAGTGGAAATGAAATGAAGGGAGTCACTAGGGTGAGGTATGAAACAGGACAAAAGGGAGAGGAAGTGGAAATGAAATGAAGGGAGTCACTAGGGTGAGTTATGAGAAAGGGGGAAGGGAGAGGGAGTGGAAATGAAATGAAGGGAGTCACTAGGCTGAGTTATGAGAAAGGAGGAAAGGGAGCGGGAGTGGAAATGAAATGAAGGGAGTCACTAGGCTGAGTTATGAGAAAGGAGGAAAGGGAGCGGGAGTGGAAATGAAATGAAGGGAGTCACTAGGGTGAGTTATGAAACAGGAAAAAAGGGAGAGGGAGTGGAAATGAAATGAAATGAAGGGAGTCACTAGGGTGAGTTATGAGAAAGGAAAAGGGAGAGGGAGTGGAAATGAAATGAAGGGAATCACTAGGGTGAGTTATGAAACAGAAAACAAAGGGAGAGGAAGTGGAAATGAAATGAAGGGAGTCACTAGGGTGAGTTATGAAACAGGAAAAAAGGGAGAGGAAGTGGAAATGAAATGAAGGGAGTCACTAGGGTGAGTTATGAAACAGAAAAAAAGGGAGAGGGACTGGAAATGAAATGAAGGGAGTCACTAGGGTGAGTTATGAAACAGGAAAAAAGGAGAGGGAGTGGAAATGAAATAAAGGGAGTCACTAGGGTGAGTTATGAGAAAGGAAAAGGGAGCGGGAGTGGAAATGAAATAACGGGAGTCACTAGGGTGAGTTATGAAACAGAAAAAAGGGAGAGGGACTGGAAATGAAATGAAGGGAGTTACTAGGGTGAGTTATGAGAAAAGAAAAAAGGGAGAGGGACTCAAAATGAAATGAAGGGAGTCACTAGGGTGAGTTATGAGAAAAGAAAAAAGGGAGAGGGAAAGGAAATGAAATGAAGGGAGTCACTAGGGTGAGTTATGAGAAAGGAAAAAAAGGAGCGGGAGTGGAAATGAAATGAACGGAGTCACTAGGGTGAGTTATGAGAAAGGAAAAAAGGGATAGGGAGTGGAAATGAAATGAAGGGAGTCACTAGGGTGAGTTATGAAACAGGAAAAAAGGGAGAGGAAGTGGAAACAAAATGAAGGGAGTCACTAGGGTGAGTTATGAGAAAGGAAAAGGGAGCGGGAGTGGAAATGAAATGATGGGAGTCACTAGGGTGAGTTATGAAACAGGAAAAAAGGGAGAGGAAGTGGAAATGAAATGAAGGGAGTCACTAGGGTGAGTTATGAGAAAGGAAAAAGGGAGAGGGAGTGGAAATGAAGGGAGTCACTAGGGTGAGTTATGAGAAAGGGGGAAGGGAAAGGGAATGGAAATGGAGGAAAGGGAGCGGGAATGGAAATGAAATGAAGGTAGTCACTAGGGTGAGTTATGAAAAAGGAAAAAAGGGAGAGGGAGTGGAAATGAAATGAAGGGAGTCACTAGGGTGAGTTATGAGAAAGGAAAAGGGAGAGGGAGTGGAAATGAAATGAAGGGAGTCACTAGGGTGAGTTATGAAACAGGAAAAAAAAGGAAGAGGAAGTGGAAATGGAATGAAGGGAGTCACTAGGGTGAGTTATGAAACAGAAAAAAAAGGGAGAGGAAGTGGAAATGAAATGAAGGGAGTCAATAGGGTGAGTTATGAAACAGAAAAAAGGGAGAGGGACTGGAAATGAAATGAAGGGAGTCACTAGGGTGAGTTATGAGAAAGGAAAAAGGGAGAGGGACTGGAAATGAAATGAAGGGAGTCACTAGGGTGAGTTATGAGAAAGGAAAAAAGGGAAAGGGAGTGGGAATGAAATGAAGGGAGTCACTAGGGTGAGTTATGAGAAAGGAAAAAGGGACAGGGAGTGGAAATGAAATGAAGGGAGTCACTAGGGTGAGTCATGAGAAAGGAAAAGGGAGAGGGAGTGGAAATTAAATGATGGGAGTCAATAGGTTGAGTTATAAGAAAGGAGGAAAGGGAGCGGGAGTGGAAATGAAATGAAGGGAGTCACTAGGGTGAGTTATGAGAAAGGAGGAAAGGGAGAGCGAGTGAAAATTAAATGAAGGGAGTCATTAGGGTGAGTTATGAGAAAGGAACAAAGGGAGAGGGAGTGGAAATGAAATGAAGGGAGTCACTAGGGTGAGTTATGAGAAAGGAAAAAGGGAGAGGGAGTGGAAATGAAATAATGGGAGTCACTAGGGTGAGTTATGAAACAGAAAAAAAGGGAGAGGGACTGGAAATGAAATGAAGGGAGTTACTAGGGTGAGTTATGAGAAAAGATAAAAGGGAGAGGGACTCAAAATGAAATGAAGGGAGTCACTAGGGTGAGTTATGAGAAAAGAAAAAGGGAGAGGGAGAGGAAATTAAATGAAGGGAGTCACTAGGGTGAGTTATGAGAAAGGAAAAAAGGAGCGGGAGTGGAAATGAAATGAAGGGAGTCACTAGGGTGAGTTATGAGAAAGGAAAAAAGGGATAGGGAGTGGAAATGAAATTAAGGGAGTCACTAGGGTGAGTTATGAAACAGGAAAAAAGGGAGAGGAAGTGGAAACAAAATGAAGGGAGTCACTAGGGTGAGTTATGAGAAAGGAAAAGGGAGCGGGAGTGGAAATGAAATGATGGGAGTCACTAGGGTGAGTTATGAAACAGGAAAAAAGGGAGAGGAAGTGGAAATGAAATGAAGGGAGTCACTAGGGTGAGTTATGAGAAAGGAAAAAAGGGAGAGGGACTCAAAATGAAATGAAGGGAGTCACTAGGGTGAGTTATGAGAAAAGAAAAAAGGGAGAGGGAGATGAAATGAAATTAAGGGAGTCACTAGGGTGAGTTATGAGAAAGGAAAAAAGGGAGAGGGAGTGGAAATGAAATGAAGGGAGTCACTAGGGTGAGTTATGAGAAAGGGGGAAGGGAAAGGGAGTGGAAATGAAATGAAGGGAGTCACTAGGCTGAGTTATGAGAAAGGAGGAAAGGGAGCGGGAGTGGAAATGAAATGAAGGGAGTCACTAGGGTGAGTTATGAAACAGGAAAAAAGGGAGAGGGAGTGGAAATGAAATGAAATGAAGGGAGTCACTAGGGTGAGTTATGAGAAAGGAAAAGGGAGAGGGAGTGGAAATGAAATGAAGGGAGTCACTAGGGTGAGTTATGAAACAGAAAACAAAGGGAGAGGAAGTGGAAATGAAATGAAGGGAGTCACTAGGGTGAGTTATGAAACAGAAAAAAGGGAGAGGGACTGGAAATTAAATGAAGGGAGTCACTAGGGTGAGTTATGAGAAAGAAAAAAAGGGAGAGGGACAGGAAATGAAATGAAGGGACTCACTAGGGTGAGTTATGAGAAAGGAAAAAGGGAAAGGGATTGGGAATTAAATGAGTGGAGTCACTAGGGTGAGTTATGAGAAAGGAAAAAGGGACAGGGAGTGGAAATGAAATGAAGGGAGTCACTAGGGTGAGTCATGAGAAAGGAAAAAAAGGGAGAGGGACTGGAAATGAAATGAAGGAGTCACTAGGGTGAGTTATGAGAAAGGAGGAAAGGGAGTGGGAGTGGAAATGAAATGAAGGGAGTCACTAGGGTGAGTTATGAGAAAGGAAAAAGGGAAAGGGAGTGGGAATGAAATGAAGGGAGTCACTAGGGTGAGTTATGAGAAAGGAAAAAGGGACAGGGAGTGGAAATGAAATGAAGGGAGTCACTAGGGTGAGTCATGAGAAAGGAAAAAGGGAGAGGGACTGGAAATGAAATGAAGGGAGTCACTAGGGTGAGTTATGAGAAAGGAAAAAAGGGACAGGGAGTGGAAATGAATGAAGGGAGTCACTAGGGTGAGTCATGAGAAAGGAAAAGGGAGAGGGAGTGGAAATTAAATGATGGGAGTCAATAGGTTGAGTTATGAGAAAGGAGGAAAGGGAGCGGGAGTGGAAATGAAATGAAGGGAGTCACTAGGGTGAGTTATGAGAAAGGAGGAAAGGGAGAGCGAGTGAAAATTAAATGAAGGGAGTCATTAGGGTGAGTTATGAGAAAGGAACAAAGGGAGAGGGAGTGGAAATGAAATGAAGGGAGTCACTAGGGTGAGTTATGAGAAAGGAAAAAGGGAGAGGGAGTGGAAATGAAATGAAGGAGTCACTAGGGTGAGTTATGAGAAAGGAGGAAAGGGAGTGGGAGTGGAAATGAAATGAAGGGAGTCACTAGGGTGAGTTATGAGAAAGGAAAAAGGGAGAGGAACTGGAAATAAATTGAAGGGAGTCACTAGGGTGAGTTATGAAACAGAAAAAAAGGGAGAGGGACTGGAAATTAAATGAAGGAAGTCACTAGGGTGAGTTATGAGACAGGAAAAAGGGAGAGGGAGTGGAAATGAAATGAAGGGAGTCACTAGGGTGAGTCATGAGAAAGGAAAAAAAGGGGAGAGGGACTGGAAATGAAATGAAGGGAGTCACTAGGGTGAGTTATGAGAAAGGAAAAAAGGGACAGGGAGTGGAAATTAATGAAGGGAGTCACTAGGGTGAGTCATGAGAAAGGAAAAGGGAGAGGGAGTGGAAATTAAATGATGGGAGTCAATAGGTTGAGTTATGAGAAAGGAGGAAAGGGAGCGGGAGTGGAAATGAAATGAAGGGAGTCACTAGGGTGAGTTATGAGAAAGGAGGAAAGGGAGAGCGAGTGAAAATTAAATGAAGGGAGTCATTAGGGTGAGTTATGAGAAAGGAACAAAGGGAGAGGGAGTGGGAATGAAATGAAGGGAGTCACTAGTGTGAGTTATGAGAAAGGAAAAAGGGAGAGGGAGTGGAAATGAAATGAAGGGAGTCACTAGGGTGAGTTATGAGAAAGGAGGAAAGAGAGTGGGAGTGGAAATGAAATTAAGGGAGTCACTAGGGTGAGTTATGAGAAAGGAAAAAGGGAGAGGAACTGGAAATAAAATGAAGGGAGTCACTAGGGTGAGTTAGGAAACAGAAAAAAAGGGAGAGGGACTGGAAATGAAATGAAGGGAGTCACTAGGGTGAGTTATGAGACAGGAAAAAGGGAGAGGGAGTTGAAATGAAATTAAGGGAGTCACTAGGGTGAGTTATGAGAAAGGAAAAAGGGAGAGGGAGTGGAAATTAAATGAAGGGAGACTATAGGCTGAGTTATGAGAAAGGAAAAAGGGAGAGGGGTGGAAATTAAATGATGGGAGTCAATAGGTTGAGTTATGAGAAAGGAGGAAAGGGAGCGGGAGAGGAAATGAAATGAAGGGAGTCATTAGGGTGAGTTATGAGAAAGGAAAAAGGGAGAGGGAGAGGAAATGAAATGAAGGGAGTCATTAGGGTGAGTTATGAGAAAGGAAAAAGGGAGCGGGAGTGGAAATGAAATGGAGTCACTAGTGTGAGTTATGAGAAAGGAAAAAGGAAGATGGAGAGGAAATTAAATGAATGGAGTCACTAGGGTGAGTTTTGAGAAAGGAAAAAAGGGAGATGGAGAGGAAATTAAATGAATGGAGTCATTAGGGTGAGTTATGAGAAAGGAAATAGGGAGCGGGATTGGAAATGAAATGGAGTCACTAGTGTGAGTTATGAGAAAGGAAAAAGGGAGAGGGAGTGGAAATGAAATGAAGGGCGTCACTAGGGTGAGGTATGAGAAAAGAGAAAAAAAACCATCAACAAACAGGAAGGAGGGAACTCATACCTTTGTGCATATTGGCAATGCAGGCATGACATTTGTTTCAAGAGCTTGGAATGACTCTCATCTCTGGAGAAGTCTTTAACAAACCAGCTAAACAGGATAGGTGTGGACCTGCAGAAGTGGATGCTACATGGGGGCATATTCCTTCATTTAGTTCACAGGTGGGGGATTCCAGAAATAAAACATTTTGCTTCACTGGGAAACAGTCAACTTATGGGCAGAATGTTGTATTCACTCAAGACAATGCCAGATTCTGGAATAAACCTCTGTGATGGACCCCTGGCATACAAAACTATACAATAAGAGGATAGACTCAGAAAGTTCAACCAATAAGTCAGAAACAAAATCAAATCCTTCAAAAGTAAGTACTAACTGAGAATTGCTATCTCTGTTATGGAAAACCACTAAAACTTCAACTATGTTAGACACCCTAGAGGTAATGCCCAGAGCTAATACAAAATAATAGCACTTATTCATTCCCTAAAGAAGTAGCCAACATATTAGTGGACACATTCAGCTCTAACTGTATTTTCCTACCTTCCCCCAGCTTATTACTATACTCACACCACCCACCTCTGATCACATCAGAGCAGGTCCAGAATACTCTCTTTGAAGACAAAAATACTTGTCCCATTGGGTCCTGATATTGTGACAGGATACCTTTTTGTTGGCACCAGACAATGCCTGGATGACACAATGAATTGGATTTATTCATTTAAGGTTTGGTTACTTCCATTTGCTTATTATTGTTGCTCTTATATTACAGTTTGTTTTATTTTAAATTTTGTTTAACCTCAAAAGTTTTTTCTTCTCTGAGTGTTAAAAGTTTTTAGCTAGGGTCAGTTAGAAAAAAAATCTTTTCCATTCACTGACTGAAAAGGAATCCAATCTACTTAATATGTTGGGGGTACTGAGAAATAGGATTTATTATTTAGCTGAAGTGCTGTGTGACTAGTCTGACTGAATTTGATTTTCCCATCCACCTGCCCCATACGTATTGTGCTTTTAAACTTGGTGGCTTGTGAGCTGCCCACCTCAGCTATAAATTTGAATTTGGAAGCTCCTCCCAGTCTCATCTCATCTTCTTATTCCTACTGGACACTGAGAGATCAGTTAGGAAGGCCCTCCCCTTGACATTTAAGTTATCTTCTGTTTTATACCCTCTCACTCACTTAGTACACACTGCAAATTTTAGAATGTTAATACTTTTTTACTATCTTACTTTTAAAATCTGCAACATCTGGGACTAGGCTAAGAATCATTGGTGAGCCTATGAAGTGCTTCACAAGAATCAGCTTGGGATTATTGCCTCTAATTTGCTCCTGGTGAG
Source organism: Protopterus annectens (assembly GCF_019279795.1). Taxonomy (NCBI): domain Eukaryota; kingdom Metazoa; phylum Chordata; order Ceratodontiformes; family Protopteridae; genus Protopterus; species Protopterus annectens. Next base: position 1,723,979,100 of record NC_056732.1, on the reverse strand, counting down.
AGAAGGACCCATAGCTCTCAACCTTCCATCTCCAAAATGAGGAACACTGCCTTTCATAATGTGGAACAAATGGCAAAATGTAGAACACTTACTAATGGCTTACTAGCAACTTCAACTAGGAAGTTCATAGGATGGTTAAAATTTATTTTTACTTGTGGAATAGGTCTCTTGAGAGTTATGGAAGGAGCGGAGGGACATTGGTTCCGCTGGTCTCTGATAAGGTATTATGTGTGTATGGGACTTCGATCTGTTTGCACATTTGTTGAGAAGCTCTTCAGATGCTTTGTGCAGCTTGGCTTTTTAGTTTGTCCAACTGCTATAGGTTCTTTCCAGGTATCTGCTAAGAAAAGACAACATCAAGTGTACTGAACCCATAAACATCTGGGTTAACACTACTTGTCAGGAAGCAGCTAGGAACTAGTGTTAGTCTTTTACTTCTGGTAGAAGAAGGAGTAAAGTTTAACCTTAGATAGTCTTGATTGTAGTCTGTACTCTAAAGCACCCAAGCTAGCCAGCTGTAAACTTCTCATGTATCATCCCCTTGCAGATCATGTAATAAGCATCTGTAACCATGGATATGAAAAAAAAAGTTCTAGCTTGTTTTCCCGACTTTCCTGTTACTAGAGTAGTCCAGATACAGATTTGCTGTATTCAGGACTGTATTGTAGTTTCTGAGTTACCCAGACATTTCTGTGTTAGAGGGAAGCCTCTCAGCTTATCAGTGGGAGTGGTAAGCACTAGGTAGCCTATCTACCACAAGAGGAGTGGTTTCTAGCTCCCTTTCAACTTTCTGCTTTAAAAGTATATGTTTTCACAGGTTTGTGCACCGTGCAACGCTACTAAGCTAGGGTAAACTATTACCGGTGTCAGAAAGTCTGCTCTTCAGTTTTTCCCTTAGATCTTGCTAGTTCTTTTCTCTCTTGCATTTAACTAGTTTATTCGCCCAGCACTTCATCTGGTTTCTTGTAGCAATTATTGTAGCACACATAAGTGCTAACAACACTAAACGTCCTATAAGGAAACAGCTCCAGTACTTATTAATAATGACCATCCCTCCTGGCATGTCCAAAGGTCAGTTTCCTGTGCTTTCTGCTATTAACCTGGTGAACTTGGGCATTCTGAGGCAGTGTAGCAACTGCCTAATGTACACAGATGACCCTTTCCTCTTACCTCCCAACACTCAGACTTGTGAGAGATGCACTTATATATCCAAACTGGAAGACATGCACTCTCCAGCTAAGACCAAAATAGCTGGTGAAGAGGAGAAGGTCAACATCTGCACCACACCACATGGAACACATAGCCCTCCAGAACACCCACCATCACAGCTCTCACATAACAACACAAACCACACACCCACCTTTGCGAAGGCTTTCAATAGAAATCTACCCAAACAGCAGAGAACTCCAAATCTCAACACAGCGCAAATCACCTGGTTTAAAGCAGTAGAAAGCACCCCTGCGCTACCAGGCTATAACTAATTCCACACCTTTTGGCCCCAGAAAATGGAACAAAGCTCCAAAGGCAGTGGTGTCTCCATATTCATAAAGGATATGCACACCTCCAGATTAGTAGCCCAGCATAATGAATCAGAGATACTTCAAGTACAACTAACAGTGGGTAGGATGGCGATTCAGGTCATAGTCTGCTATAGCTCACCTACACAGTGTGCCCCTCAACCTAAGGCCCTAAGGCAAAACAGCTTGCTCAATACACTAATCATAGGTGACTCAATAGTGAGGCATACTGATGTCCCGCTCAAAAGGTTGAATAAGGAGAAGGTAACAGTCAGCTGTCTGTCGGCTGCCAGGATCTGACACATAACACACACACTCAGGTCACTCCACAACAAGTACAAGTATGACTCTGTCACTGTCCATGTGGGTGTGAATGACCTGAGATGCACCTCCCTGGACTACATGAAAAGAGACATGGAGGAGCTCTGGATTATGTGGCCCAGGCAGGTATGACACTAGCCCTGATCCTACCATCACCCAGAAAGATACCGCAGTACAAGTAGAAAATGATTAACTTCAACAGTTGGCTAAGTTTCTGGTGTCATTCTAAGGGGATCCAGTATTTGTCTGCTTGGGATGACATGATTGACAGACCTCGATGCTTTGCCAGAGATGGCCTGCATCTGTCACCCCTAGGTTTCCGGACACTGGCTAAGGCTCTTGCCACCTCTATAGTGCCTTTTTTAGTCAGTGCTCCAAAGACCAAATTACCACCATAACAGCTATAAATAAATGCAATCTGAGGGTCATTCTGCTCAATGTTAGAAGTCTAAATCTCAAGATGCACTCACTCAAAGCACTGCTCAAAATGGAGAACATCGACATTTGTGCTGTAACAGAGACCTTGTTTAAAGTAGTAGAAAGCACCCCTGCGCTACCAGGCTATAACTCATTCCACACCTTTCGGCCCCAAAAAATGGACCAAAACTCCAAAGGCAGTGGTGTCTCCATATTCATAAAGGATATGCACACCTCCAGACTAGTAGCCCAGCATAACGAATCAGAGATACTTCAAGTACAACTAACAGTGGGTAAGACGGCAATTCAGGTTGTAGCCTGCTATAGGTTCCCAACCATGTCCCAAGACTCTCATTCCACGTTCCTAAGCACCCTTGAAACTATTAGGGTCCACCCAACACTCTCATACTGGGTGACTTCAACTACCCCTCCATCAACTGGGAAAACTACTCATGCGCCAATACACTTGCTCAATGCTTCCTGGAATTCATTATTCCCAATGCGCTGGACCAGCTCATTCTTACCCCCACTAGAACAAGCAACATCCTTGACCTGGTTATTACTAACATGGGCAACCGTTGCTCAAAGGCAATAGTCAATTCCTCTGTGGTTAGATCTGACCACAAACTAATTACCATGGAAATCCACATCTCACCCAGACCACCAGCAAAGGTAACCACCATGAAAAACTTCTCCAAAGCTGACTTTGGGCTCTTAAAAACAAAAGCGGCTAACTTCACAGCACCCATGCAAATGGAAAATAGGTGCATGACCACCAAATCATATACCAGTGACCTGTATGATCACGTACATAAATGCATGGAACTAGCCATACCCAACAGAACCAAGACACTCTCCTCCAAAAAAAGGAAGCCAATCTGGTGGTCCTCTGCCATTAACAAACTCTACAACAGAAGGAAGAAACTGTTGCAGAAAAAGGTGAAGTCCCAAGACTGGAAAAACTCTATTAGCCTCAACAAAAAGTTGAGATCCCTCATCAAAACCTCTAAAGCTAGCTATGAAGGCAGAATTGTGGCAGACACTAAAAACAACCATAAAGCCTTCTATAGTTATATGAAGAATCTCCATGGTAATACCTAGATTTATTCTGAGTTACTGCACAATGGTACCTCCTATACTGAGCCAACAGATATTGCCAACATACTGGCTGACAGATTCAGTGCCAACTATACCCCCCCCCCCAAAGGAGTAATCACAATACCGTAAGAATGCCAGGCACCCAGCATTACTGCAGCACAGGTTAAAGCTGCATTGTCCAAGGCCAAGGATACAGCTTCCATGGGACCCGACAATATCCCTAGCTGTTTTTACATTAACTACAAAGTGAACTGGCACCACACCTGTGTGCCCTGTTCAATCACAGCCTCACCTCAGGCTTTGTCCCTATAGAATGGCGCACTGCTACACAGGGGGAGTGACTACAGACCCTGGGAATTATCATCCCATTAGCCTGACAAGTCTGATATGTAAGGCTATGGAGCACATCATCATGGACTTAATTAACAAGGATATAGGGAATCTCCAACTCTGGATCCCATGCAATTTGGTTTTGCAAATGGTAGATCATGCCTGCTCAACCTGGTTGACTTCTTTGAGTCAGTCACCAGAGGTGTGGATGAGGGCAAGGCAGTTCATACAGCCTACCGTGATCTGGCCAAGGCCTTTGATACCATTCCCCACTCAGGAATTATTGATAGGCATCAACCCCTATATCACTAGATGGGTTGCAAATTGGCTCACAGATAGAAACCACATGAAAGTAGCAGACTCCAAGTCAGACTGCCAACCAGTCACGAGTGGAGTCCCACAGGGATCGGTCCTGGGTCCTCTCCTGTTTGGCATCTACTTCTCAGAAGTCCAGGCCAATATGGAGGGACTCTGGCTGGCCAAGTTCACTGACGATTGCAAGCTGGGAGCCATGATTAACTCCCCAGTGATGTTGATATCCTACAGAAAGGCCTCATTGAGACCAATGACTGGTGTTGAAACCATGGCCTTAAGCTTAAGGTCAAAAAATGCATCATCATTCCCTATGGGAAAAACTTGGTTCCCACTAATTACTACATTGATGGTAGCCTACTGAACACTGGAGGCGTTATAAGAGATCTGGTGACACAGCTTGACAGCAACCTCTCCTTGACCAACACATTGCCACTGTGGTCAGAAAGTCCTTCTGTGTGGCACAAAGTCCTTCTGTGTGGTACATCTCATTACCAAGGGTTTTGCATCCTGGAAGAAAGAGGTTCTCATCTCTCTCTACACTTCCCTCATTAGAACAGTCATCGAGTGTAATGCCCCATTTGGCATGTACTTCACTAAACACCTGCAACAGCTGGAAAGGCCACAAAAGTACCAACACATGCCCTACATGGACAGACTCAAAAAACTCCAGCTTTTCTCTGTCTCATATCATCTATTAAGAGGTGATCTCTGCTTGACTTACAAAGCTATGTCTGACCCAGCCCTGTTAGAAATGATACACCTAAAGAAATCCCAATCCCTCCACACTACACACTCCAGAGACCTCAACCTTATTACCAGAATCAACAGAGCATGCTGGAGCTGGAGGGACTGGTTCATAACCCAGAGACTGACCATGCTCTGGAATAGACGTCCCATACATGTCAAGCAGAGCACCTCACTGGTGCTTTTCAAGAGAAATCTTGATGAGTGGAATGAAAGTAGAAAGTTCACCCCAGGGATCACTCCAGTGGCTCTACTTGATAGAAGGACCAGGAACTAACAGTGGCATGATGCCAGGGCACTTTTATGGGCTAGGCTTGTAAAGGCTCCAGGGCCATTGGCCTAGTACACATCTATGAACCTATATGCACTTTCCTACTATCTTTGCAATCATCTGTAAAACCCTCTTGTGTCAGCCCATTGTAGATCATGTAATAAGGATCTGTAACCATGGATATGCACCTTCGTACTATCTCTTTAGCCAGCTGTAAACTTTTCATGCATCATCCCCTTGTAGTCATGTACTAAGGATCTGTAACCATGGATACACACTTTCCTACAATCTCTGTAGCCAGTTTGGTGAATGTGGACATCCTGAAGTTAAGTAGCAGTTGTGTCATGTTTACTGGAAACCATCTAATTCTTAAACAAATAAAACCAGTAAAGTGGTGTGAAAGTGCTTACCAAAAAACAAATAAACCAAAAAAATAAGCACCTGGTAGTCAGTCTCCAGTCTCCAGTCCGTTTATTGTATAAAAAAATCAGTTAAGCACTTTCATCAAACACAGTTGACTTCATCAGAACTGATGAAGTCAACTGTGTTTGATGAAAGTGCTTAACGTATACAATAAAATGGACTGGAGACTGGAGACTGACTACCAGGTGCTTATTTTTTGGTTTAATTCTTAAACAAAGTTATAACTGTATGTGAGAGATATAGTTACACAATGTCACTGGAGGTAAGGCTCTCACGTAATCATTTATAATACCAAACAGGTTGTTAGAAACATACACATTACACCCACCACATACAGTACGGACCACATAAGCAGATCCACATATGCCGAGGTTCTTAAATGTAACTTTCCTAAACCCCAAAGGCCTCCCAGACTTTGAATTTAAAATAATTATCCTCACTAACTTCAAAAGCCCTTTGCCAAAACAGCACCCACCACGACACATACAGTCACATCTCATGGGGTCTCAACTTCTAAGCCCACAAGGCAAACCTCCAGACAACTCAACATTTTCTTTATAGGAGACTCCATTGTGAGGCACACAGATGTCCCAGTCATCAGGCTGTGTAAGGAGAGAGTCACTGTTAGTTGCTATCAGGCCAGGATCAGACAGTTCACATACACCCACGCTCAGGTCATTGAACCACAAGTACAAATGTGATTAAGTCATAGTCCAGCTGGATGTAAGTGGCCTGAGAGGTATCTCCCTGGACTATATGAAGACAGGCATGATGTAGTTCTCAGACTGTATGCCCAGGCTGATATGATCCTAGCATTGACCAGCATTTTACCTTCTCCAAGGATGATGCCACACTATGAACAGAAAATAACTGACTTTAATAATTGATTACATTTTTAGTGTCATTCAAAGTGGGTATAATATTTGTCAGTCTGGGAGGATAAGTCTGGTGCTTTGCCAGGAATGGTCTGCACCTGTCCCTGCTAAGCTTTTGAATACTTGTTAAAACCTTGTTTACCCTCATAGTGCCTTTTTTAGGCACTGCCAATCTGATATCCCTCATAGAATAGCAAAACCAGACCAAGAGCATCTAAAGGTGTTACTGCTAATATCAGGAGTTTAAGCAAGACACTTCAGTCCCTGCAAGTTCTCCTCACTCCTTGAGAATGCTGACTTCTGTGACATTACTGAGACATGGTTTTAAAGAGGCAGAAAGCACCCCTGTAATGCAGGGCTATAATGCCTTCCACACATTTAGACCAGATACTTTGGAGGAAGGAACAAAAGGTGGACCGTGAGCAAACATTCTTCAAGACTGGCCAAACAGTATGACACACACGAGCTTCTTACCTACTAAACCTATTCAACCGCAAACTCTCCACTTGAATAATTCCAGAGGAATTGAGAATTGAGGTAGTCATAATGCTGTACAAGGGAGAATCCACTACTGATCTAGAAAACTTTAGATCTGTAAGCAGAGAATCCACTAACTGATCCAGGAAACTTCAGATCTGTAAGCAATGTATCATGTCATTATAGAATTTACTGACAAGGATATAGGTAGTCTGCAAGCCCTTGTCCCAAGCCAAATTAGATCTGTTAAAGGCATGAGCCTGCCTCCCAGACCTGGTGAGCTTTTTTTGAACATGTCACTGATGCATTACACTTCACACTGCTTAATTGGACTTGGCTAAGGCCTTTGGTACTATGCCATATTCTGGCATTATTGGTAACATGTTTTTATACTTTTCCTTATACACCACCCACTAGTATGTCTAATTTTTTTAGTGCTGTCTCACTGTCATATGCTCTTTCCATAATTGTCTATGATCTTCTTTCACTTCAGCCTTTTTGCTAAGCTCACCAGTTAACCTTTTTATTCAATTATTTTACTTTATCTTCCTGTCATATCCTATTATAGTCCACCCTGTTCTATCTGAAAATTTAACCAATTCCACCCCATCACTTCCTTCATATTTTTTTGAATATATTATATAATCAATTTCAGTTTTAACAATTCCTCTTCTGTATTCCCTATTTACAAGCATCCACATATCGGGCTGGATTCACGATGGCTTGCACGGAGTCTAAGAGTTGTGTAAGACTCCATGCAGCCATAGCGATCCAGGAACAGCCTGAATTTCCATGTAAGAGACCAGCTAAAACATCTCTTACACGGACAGGGCGTGTATATGCTAATTACCTCACTTGCAGCTGAAAGGCATGCAAATGAGGTAGTTTAGAGATCCACGAAGCTGAAACCAGCCCGTGTAAGGTTCATAGGTTCGTAGGTTCATAGGTTTATACTAGGCTATCTGCCCTAAGGCATTTATAAGCCTAGCCCAAATTTTTGTGGCTTACGCCACCCCTTATATGAAAAAATACTGTGCCCATTAGTTTGTTGTGCATCTGTCCAGCAGTGACACAGAGATGATTCCCGGGGTAAATCTACGATCTCCCATCCACAGGTCAAGATTTCTCTTGAACAGAGCCAGTGAGGTGCTCTGCCTCACATGGACCGGGATTTTATTCCACAGCATAGGGAGTCTCTGAGTGATAAATCTATCCCTCCAGCACATCCTATTTATATCCATGCTAAGGTTTAAGTTACTTGCTCTAGTGGTTTTGATGGATTTGGATTTTTTGATGTGGAGCATGTCCATTAATTCCGGGTTGGACATGGCCTTGTATGTCAGGTGCATGTCACCTCTGAGCAGATGGTATGCGACTGAATAGAGCTGGAGTTTCTTCAATCTGGCAGCATATGACAGATTTTGGAGTCCCTTTATCCTTTTGGTGAGGAACTTTTGGGGTCTCTCCAATTGCTGCAGATGTCGGGTGCGATACATCCCGAATGGGGCATTGTACTCGATCATTGGTCTGATAAGTGAAGAGTACAGGGGAACAATGACCTCACTAGATCTGGATGTGAATCCCTTCATGATCAGGTGGGCAATGTAGAAGGTCTTTCTAACCACTTTAGCAATGCGAGTGTCAAAAGAAAGGCCACTGTCAACCTGGGTCCCCAGGTCCCTGATAACCTCTTCTGTGCTTAGTGGATTGCCACCTATATGGTAGCTTGGGGTTACCTTGTTTTTCCCGAAGGGTATGACTATACATTTTTTGGCGTTTAACTTCAGGCCATGGCTCTGGCACCAGCTATCTGTTTCCGTGAGTCCCTTCTGAAGGATATCCGTGTCCGATGCACTTTCCACTATGGCGCCCAGTTTGCAGTCATCTGCAAACTTTGTCAGCCAAAGTCCTCCCATGTTGGCCTGTACTTCTGAGAAGTAGATGCCGAACAGTAGGGGGCCAAGGACCGAGCCCTGTGGGACACCACTTGTGACCGGCTTGGAGTCGGACATAGCGCCAGCAACTCTAACCCTGTGGGTTCTGTCCTTAAGCCAGTTTGCAACCCATCTTGTGACATACGGGTTTACATTTAAGCTGGTAAGTTTTTCTACAATACCCGAGTGGGTATTGTGTCGAAAGCCTTTGCAAGGTCAAGGTAGGCTGTATGGACTGCCTTTCCCCTCATCAATGGCCTTGGTGACTGTTTCGAAGAAGTCGACCAAGTTCAAAAGGCATGATCTTCCCTTGACGAAGCCAAACTGGGTCGGGTCCAATGTCTGCAAGTCCCTTATATCTTTGTTTATGAGCTCCATTATGATCCTCTCCATAGCTTTGCAGACTAGACTTGTTAAGCTTATGGGGCGGTAATTACCAGGGTCCATAGAGGCACCGCCTTTGTGGAGTGGGACCACAGTTGCCGTACGCCACTCCTTGGGCACGTATCCTGTGGTAAGGCTGAGATTAAACAGCTGCCTTATGTGCGGGTTTAATTCCTCATTTAGCTCATGTAACACACAGCCGGGACACCATCCGGTCCCATTGATGCTGTGTTTTAGCTTTAGAGAGAGCAGCTTTCACCTGTGCATTTGAGATTCTGGGAGGCTACACCGCTGGGATAGTTATCTCTCCTTTAGGGGAGAGGGTGAAGTTTGCACTGAACCTGTCTGCCAGTATGTTGGCAATGTCTGTGGGTTCAGTGATTTTTGTATCATTTTGGACTAATTCTGAGCATATCTGGGAGTTTCCACCCAGGTTCCTAACATAGCTGAAAAAGGCCTTATGATTGTCCTTTGAATCCATGGCAATTTTTCTCTCAAAATTGGCCTTAGTTGATTTTATGAGTGCTCGTATTCTTTTACTAATAATGATCAGGGTGACTTCCTTTTATGGATTTTGTTCTATCATGTAATAGCTTTCTCCTCTTATTGTAAAGTTTGTTAATGGCTGGGGTCCACCAGACTGGACATTTGCCCTTTGTGGAAAGAGTCTTGGTTTTATTTGGGATTGCCTGATCCATGCAGTCCTGGAGGTGTTCATAGAAGGCATTTGTAAGGGCTTCCAGCTTGGGTTGTGGTTTCCACTGGCTCAGGGGCCTTGAAGGATACCACACCAGTCTTGAGTAGTGTGAAGTTTGCTTTAGAGAAGTTCTTCACTGTGGTCCTTTTTGTTTGGAGTGGGGCGGATGTGGATTTCCAGTGAGATTAGTTTATGATCAGATCTCACCAATGAGGGATATACTTCCGGTGTGGAGCATTTTGTCCCCATGTTTGTGATAATGAGATCTAGTATATTTTCTCCTCTCGTGGGAACAGTGACTAGCTGTTCCATGGCATTTGAATTTATGAACTCCACGAACCATTGGGCTAGAAAGTTAGGGCTTGAGTAATGTTCCCAGTCTATATTCGGGTAGTTGAAGTCACCCAATATGATGGTGTTTGGAGATATATTTATACCCTCCAGTGTCTTCAGGAAGGCTGTGTGGGGTTCCTGGGTTTGCGAGGGTGGCCTGTAGCATGCTACAATTTGTAGAGCAGTTTTGCCTATGGTTAGTTGCACCTGGATGGTATCCGAAGCAGCATGCGTTGCCACCAACCTGGAGGTGTGGGTATCCTTTATGAATATGGATACACCCCCTCCTTTTGTGGTGTGGTCCGGATTTTGGGGCCGGAACGCATGATATGAGGTAAAACCTAATAGTGCCGGGGTGCTCTCAGGAGCCTTGAACCAGGTTTCAGTTACAGCACAGACATTGATGTTCTCCATACTGAGAAGGGCCTCGAGTGCGTGCATTTTGAGATTTAGACTTCTGGCATTGAGCAGCATTACCCTCAGTTTCTTCCCATTTTTGTTTTCTAGGGTGGTAGGTTTAGAATTTGAGCCTTGCCTAAAAAGGCACTATGGGGTGGCAAGAGCCTTAGCCAATATTCGAATCCCAGGGTGACAGGTGCAAGCCGTCCCTTGTGAAGCAGCGTGGCTTGTCAAGCATGTCATCCCAGGCAGACAGACACTAGATCCCCTTTGAATGACACCAGACATTAAGCCAATTGTTAAAGCTGATCATCTTGTCTCTATATTGTGGCATCATTCTTGGTGAAGGAAGGATACTGCTCAGGGTCAGGGTCATACCTGCCTGGGCTACATAATCAGAGAGCTCCTCTATGTCTCTTTTCATGTAGTCCAGGGAGGTACGTCTCAGGTCGTTCACACCAGCATGGACAATGACTGTGTCATATTTGTACTTGCCGTGGAGTGACCCGAGTGCTTGTGTTATGTGGCGGATTCTAGCGCCCGATAGGCAGCTTACTGTGACCCTCTCCTTGTGTTATCTGCAGAAATGTACTCAGTTGACAACTGAGTACGTTTCTGCAAATAACACAATGGAGCCTTGTCAGCTCCAAATAAAGGGTGCATATGTACCAGGCAGCATGCCAATGGCCAAATATGTGGCCATTGGCAACGTAACCCAATGCAAACATAAAAAAAAAGTTTTTTTTTTTAGTTCGGTGATGTTTAAATGTAGCACAGCGCTGCGCAAATGGGCTGCGCTACAAAAAACAGAAAATAAAAGTTTTAAACCCACAAATGTGGGTTTTATGCAATGCATGAATGTACAATGCAGGAAATAACAGACTGAAAACAACATGGCCACCGTGTAGTGGTTGCTAAGGGGGGCAGCTGAGTGTAAGACACGTAACTAAGCATTAGTAGGCAATCCTATGTAAATGAGTGGTAGGATAGTGAATCTCACAGTCACATAGCAAATGAGCACATTCCGTGTATTGCAAGAGTTAGATAAGGGGGAGTAACAGAGTAGGAGATGGGTGACATCACAGGGGGGAATGTCAGAAAGAAATCAAGCTCATTGGAGCAAAGTGGCATGTGAAAGATGTCAGTCACACATCAGGGAAAGAGGAGTGTCAACAAATAGGCATGGGAAAACCAAGAAATGGAAGGTGTACACTATGGATAACACCAAAGTTTCTTGCTGGGTGTGCATGCACGCGTGTGTGTGCTGAGAGGCGCGAGTAAAACAGAGTGCACGCTTGTAAGCACGAGTGCGCGCGTCTAAGGCAGAGTAAGCATGTAGGAGCCTGTTTAAAGACCTGTAAACCTGTTTGCGCTGGTGTGCGCGTTTTAACCCGAATAAGCAGATTCTAGTCCATGTAAGCATGTGTGCATGCGTGTTAGCCACTGTGAGCATGTTTGCACTTGTATGCGCGTAGCTCCCCCCTGAGGAAACAGAAAGGAAAAAGGAAGCAGGAGAAATAGTAGGAAGCTAGCAGGGAATACTGGTAGAGCTAGCAGGTGAAAACAATCAGAAGCAGGCAATTACACAAGCAGAACACTAGCCCAGCCCAGCCCAGCACTTAAAACCCTGCAAACAGCAGTGCAGTATGTTTCTCTCAAGAGACACTGCAACAGAGGAGTAAGCTATTAGAAGTGAAAACTGAAAAAGCTTCACTCAGACCAAAAATGCTAGGGGCTGCCATAGCTGTTATAAGGAGACATAGGCGACTTGCTGAGGGTGGTGACAATGCAAATGCTGCCAGACAACCCACAGTGAGGAGACGGAGAAGAATGTACAGGCCCAGGGTCACCTACTAGGGGTTACATGAGCTGGAGATAGTGGAGCGCTATAGAGTGGACAGAGACCTCCTGCAGCAAATTGTTGAGCTGTGCAGGCCATGCCTCACACACAGAACCAACAGATGGGAACCCATCCCAGTGGAAACCAAGGTATGTGTTGGCCTAAGAATACTAGCAACAGGTACCTTCCAGAGACCAACTGGTGATATGATGGGGATCTCACAGGCATCAACATCCAGGGTACTGCACCAGTTCCTGGATGCCATGTCAGCACATGTCGGAGATCATGTATATTTCCCCAATTCCCGTGAGATATTGGCCAGCAATATGCGTCTCTTCCAGCAAATAGTGGAATACCCTGAGGTAGTGGGTGCAATAGACTGCACGCATATACGCATCAAGGCACCAGCTGGTGAGTGGGGTAGGGCCTACATTAACCACAAGGGCTTCCCCTCCATCAACTGCCAGGTCATGTGTGATGCCCAGGGCATAATAATGAATGTGTGTGCTGGCTGCCCTGGAAGCTACCATGATTCCCATATCTGGCATCTGATGCAGCTGTACAAGACATTTGCCAATGGGGACATCCCACATGGTCACTTAGTGGGGGGATGATGGCTATGCACTGGAGCCGTGGCTGATGACACCTATCAGAAATGCACACACACCTGAACAAGAATGCCATAATGAGGCACACGCACAAACACAAAATGTAATTGAGCGTGTGTTTGGGCTGCTCAAGTCACGGTTCCGGTGCCTGGACACATCTGGTGGAGCCTTGCAGTACTCACCAACTACATGTACCCAAATTGTCATGGTATGTGCTATGCTACATAATATGATTCTGCAAAAACAGCTGCAGCAGGACCAGCATAGGGCCGGGCCAAACAGCCCCCCACCATTGCCAAGGCCATCACAGGCAGAGTGTGACTTTGAAGAGGAACAACTTGCGCCTGCCCCAGTAGGCAGAAGGAAGCATTCCCAGTATGCCTTGGCCTTGGCAAAGAGGCAATGCATAGCACATACACTAGCTCAATAGGAACCCTGGGAATGATACCTCTCTCTGACTCACACATATAGTAAAAGGGATGCCTAAGTTGACACAACCTGCTTACATACAGGTACAGGGAGTGTAGTATGTGCATCCAACATAGGCAGCCTTGCAGCACCACCTGAGGCATGATTGCCATGTGTTAAGCAATGTAACACCATCTAGTATATGCAAACATGATGACCCTGACTAACATCCTACCCTCACCGAGCATGATGCCACAATATGAAGACAAGAAGATCAATTACAATAATTGGCTGAAGTATTGCTGTTAGTCAAAGGGGATCCAATGCCTGTCAGCCTGGGATGACATGCTGAGCAAGACATGATGCTCCACCTGCTAGGGATGGCCTGCACCCATCACTCCTGGCCATTTGGATACTGGCAAAGGCTGTTGTCACCTCCACTGTGCCTTGAATAGGTAAGGCTGAAAACACAAACCCACCTCCATAGGTAGCACAAGGGATAAGAACCTGGACGTAATGCTACCCAATGCCAGAAGTTTAAACTGCAATATGCATGCAGTCCAAACTCTCCTCAGCATGGAGAATGTTGATATCTGTTCTGTAACAGAAACCTGGGTCAAGGCTCAGAAGAGCACCCTAACACTACCAGGTTACACCTTATACCATGCTATACAGCCCCAAAACATGGAACAAACTACAATAGGAGGGTGGCTATCAATAACTGTCAAGGATAACCACACCCCCAGGTTGGTACCACAGCAAGAAGCAGCATGGACTATCCATGGGCAAGTAACAGCAGCTAAAACCGCCTCCCAGTTTGCAGCCTGCTACAGACCACCCTCCCAAACACAGGAACCCCACTCAGCCTTCCTCAAGACACCACAGAGTATGAATGTCTGTCCAAATACCAAACAAAGTACACACAAATTACCACATAGGTGGTAATCCATTATGTACGGAAGAAGTAATCAGGGACCTAGGGACACAAGTGGACAGTAACCTCTCGTGTGACACTCACATTACCAAGGTGGCTAGGAAGACCATCTATATTGGCCACCTTATCATGAAAGGATGCACATCTAGATCTTCCCTTATCAGGCCCATAATTGAGTACAATGCCCCATGTTGGATGTACCTTACCTGACACCTGCAGCAGTTAGAAAGACCCCAAACGTACCTCACCAAGAGGATAAAGGGTCTCAAATAATTGTCATCTGCTGCCCGGCTGAAGAAACCCCAGCTCTATTCAGTTGCATACTGCCCAGTCTGAGGCGATGTATGCCTGATGTACAAGGCCACGTCCAATCCAGAATTAATGGACATGCTCCACTTCAGAAAATCCAAATCCAGCAGAGACACCAGAGCGAGGGATTTGAACCTCAACACATAAATAAATAGGATGTGCTGGAGGGACAGATTTACAAACCAGAGGCTCCCTACACTCTGGAACAGAATCCCAGTCCATGTTAGGCAGAGCTCCACACTGACACTCTTCAAGAGAAATCTTGTCGAGTGCATGGGAGATAGTAGATTTACACTGGGGGCCATCTCTATGTCATGTGTAGTAAAGTAAACCCTAAATGGGCATAATATTCACATTGCAAGGGGTGGCGAAAGCCACACACAGTCTGGCTAGGCATAAAAATGCCCAGGGCAGATAGCCTAGTATGAACCTATGAACCTACGATGATACAAATTGTGCAGGACTCAAAGGATAATCACACAGCTGTCTTAACTGATGGTAGGAACCTTGGTGGGAATTTGCAGATATGCTCTGCATTACACAAATATCACAAGCAATACACCAAACCCACTTACATTGCCAACATCCAACCTGACAGGTTCAGTGCAAACTCCCCACCACCACCAAAATGCCAAATATCTATCCCAGCAGAGTGCTGGCCCCCTGATATTGCAGATGCTGAGGTAACAGCCAGCATCTTCAAAGCAAACCACACAGCATCAATGGTACGAGATGGTGTCCTGGGTTGTGTCCAACAACAACTCTAAGAAGAATGGAGCACCAAATAGCACTACTGCTCACTCTCAGTCTTACCACAGGATATGTACCCAAAGAGCAGTGTACAGCAACAGTGGTCCCTCTCCACAAAGGTGGTGCCTGAATGGATACTGCAGACTATCACCCCAGAACCCTGACTAGCTTGGTTGTCAAAGTTATGGAAAGGATCATCATGGACCCCAGAAATGAAGATATTGGGTACCTACAGACATTGGAACCTACCCAGTGTGGCTTTCTTAAGGGCAGATCCTGCCCCTTAAACATGTATGACTCATGTGAAACAGGCACCAAGGCCATTGATGAGGGGAATGTGGTCCACACAGCCTATCTGGACCTTGCTAAAGTCTTCCATACAATACCCCAGTTGTTCATTACAGATAAGCTCACCAGCCTAAATATAAACCCCTATTCAAGTAGATGGGTTGCAAACCAGCTCAAGGACAGAACTGACATGGTTAGAAATGCTGCAGCCATGTCAGACTACAAACCAGCTACAACTGGCATCCCACAAGGCTCGGTCATGGGACCTCTCTTGTTTGCTATATAATTCCCATAGGTACAGCCAACATGGAAGGACTGTGTCTGAACAGGTTAGCAGATGAATACAAACTACCCACCATATCGGACCCTCCAGCTGACACAAGCATCCTACAAATAGGCCACATAGAAACAGACAACTGGTGCCACAGCCATGTTATCAAGTGAAATGCAGAATAGTGTATAGTCATCCCCTTCGGAAAAACAGTACGTGCCCACCAATTACCACATAGGTGTTAACCCATGAAGTACTTTAGGAGTAATAAGAGACCTGGGGACACAAGTTGAGAGATATCTTGCATGTGACAACAATGTGGCCATAGTGGTTACAGAAACATACCATATACCCACCTAATCATGAAGGTGTGCACATCTAGATCAGGGGATGTCATCGTGCCTCTCCAGTCATCCATCATCAACCTCACAATTGCATCCAATGGCCCTTGTGGGATGTACCTTAGCAGACACCTGCATCAACTGGAAAGACCCCAAAAGTACCTCACCAGGAGGATCTAAAAGCTCTAACAGATGCCATGTGTTGCCTGATTAAACAAACTGCAGCTCCACACAGTGCCATACTGCCTGGCTAGAGGTGATCTGTGCCTGTTGTATAAAGCCATGTCCAAGTTGGAATCAATGAACATGCGGCACCTTGTAAAATCTGAATGCTAGTGACCTATGCACATGAGAGACCTGAACCCCAGCACCGACATAAATAGGACATGCTGTACTGATTGATCCATAACCCAGAAGCTCCCTCCACTCTTGAGTAAACTCCCAGTACAGGTTAGCCAGAGAGTCCCTCATTGACTCTCTTCCAGAGGAATCTTGATGAGTGGATGGGAGATGGCAGGTTTACCCTGGCTATCACTTGTATGTCACTGGTTGACAGAGGCACAGTACACTAACCTTGAAATATGTAATGGCAAACTCCAGTTAAAATGTGTGTTGAAGGACAAATGCACTCTCTGACTAGTATTAGATATGGCCTAGGGCACATAGCTAGTGTTTGTCATTGTCCACTTAAGTTGTGGAATACACTACCAATGTTGGACAACCCTGGTCTAAGTCATGCATATCTGAACAAAATGCAACATGGTCATATCTGCAAAACTGGCCCTTAACCAGTCTGGTGTGCTCACTATGAATATTTAAAGCAGTGATAGGACTGAAACCCAGGATACTGTCCACCACAGTAAAAGCACTGAACCAGTACACTATACAATAGCACAGTGTTGTGTCAGTATGAAAGGATGTTGACAACTGTATGCAAACTATCCCATGGAAACCCTGCAGGCACATTATAATCCCTGTTAGGTTCTGACACAAATCACTTGGGCAGTAAGAACACAACATGACTTCCAACACACAACTGTACATGTGAAATCTAAATTAAGTGCACACACAACCACAAATGTGGTGGACCCAAGATCTCAACATATGGAAAGCTCAGAGTGGGCATGCTCGCACACTTTGATAAATGAGACATATGTCAGGCAACAAGCCATGCAAAGCGTGAACTGGGCATGCTCACACACTTAGGCCATGTCTCAGTGCAGCAGTTGCCCACACATATCTGACATTTGTATGTGTTAATCCAGGAACCTCCCACAATACAGCAATCTGCCTAGTGCACACAGTTAAAGGACAACAGAGACATAAGTAAAGTACTGGATCCCTGCCATATGCAAACATCTTCCACAGATACACAATTTGTTTATAGAGATAGGGAAAGCTATGGCAATAAAGACCCGCAAACAGTTTATCAGCAACAGATATTGCGCATCTGACAATGAAACATATGGTTGTAGAGGTCAATACTAGGCTGTTTGCCCTAGGGAATACATAAGCTTATCCAGAGTGTATTTGGCGTCTGCCTCCACAGCACAGTAGGCTACTGTGCTTCTGCAAAGTTAATGCATATATATGCTATCCCCCTTACTGACAGATAGTAATAGATGTACATACCTGTTTATAAATAATGATGTCAGCACCCTATAAATATTGCAGGGGAAGAAATGATGCCCAGTAATTTGAATAGCGCACTCCACTAATGCATTTCTTGCAAGTGTCATAACATAGTTAGGTAGGGGTTTGAATCCTGAAAATGCTCAGTGTATGTGTGATTGGGGAGGGGGGGTTACGGTGTGTGCAATTCCATCTGAAAGAGAAATGTCCCTTTTGGCAAGTAGAAGAACACACCACATGATGCACATTCCACCTTCTAAACACTGATGATGTCAGCACCCTATAAGTACAGCAGGAGAAGAGAAACCTCCCAGTAATGCAAATAGCATGCTCTGCTACTGCGTCTCTCTCAAGTGTCATAATATAGTTAGGTAGGGGTTTGAATCCTGCAAATGGATTAGGGTGTGTGCAATTTTATTTGAAGAGAAATATTCCTTTTGGCAAGTAGAAGAACACACCACATGATGCACATTCCACCTTCTAAACACTGATGATGTCAGCACCCTATAAGTACAGCAGGAGAAGAGAAACCTCACAGTAATGGAAATAGCGCGCTCTGCTACTGCGTCTCTCTCGTGTCATAATATAGTTAGGTAGGGGTTTGAATCCTGCAAATGCTCAGTGTGTGTTTGGGTGAGGGGGGATGTGTGTGTGTGTGTGTGTGAAAGAAATGTCCCTTTTGACAACTAGAAGAACACACTACATGATGCACAGTCCTCTTTGTAAACACTGATGATGTCAGCACCTCATAAGTACGGCAGGTGAAGGGGAAACCTCCCAGTAATGGAAATAGCGTGCTCTACTAATGCATCTCTCTCAAGTGTCATAACATAGTTAGGTAGGGGTTTGAACCCTGCAAAGGCCTTCTGTGTTTTTTGTCACACAGTTTGTCCATGTGTGTGGGGTGTTGCTCTTAATATTGTACAACATGGATTATATCAGTAATGTCAATGCACACATGAGGTATGTGTGTGCCACATAGACATATGTACTGTGACTTTAAAAAGCTCCCATGTCTGACGCCTGCCTCATGTGAATACATGGCATTTGCATTACACAACCTTATGACTGTGGCTTTCTGTGCAGGGGCTGCACTTGGTATGTGAATATACAGTGAGAGTAATCTATGGTGCCATCATACCAGCGAGGGATACACATCTGGTCTGGAGCATATAGTCCACATGTTGTTGATGATCAGGTGCAGTATGTTTTTCCCCCATGTGGGAGTGGTAACAAGTTGTTCCATAGCAACTGAGTGTATAAATGCTAGGAACCTTTGAGCTAGGGTGTTGGAGCTAGAGTAATGCTCCCAGTCTATGTTTGGGTAGTTGCAGTCCACTGATATAATGGTGTTTGGAGAGACCTTCATATTTCCACTGTTGTCAGGAAGGCCAAGTGGGTATCCTGGGTATGAGAGGGTGGTGTGTGCCATGCTATGAACATGAAGGCAGTCTTACCCACTGTTAGTTGCACATGGATAGTCTCTGATGCTTTGTGCTGTGCCACCAACCTGGAGGTGTGTGTATCTTTGATGAGTTAGGATACTCCCCCTCCTGTTCTGGTTCGGTGCAAGTTTAGGGGCCGACAAGCATGGCATGAGGTATAACCTCGCAGTGCTTAGGTGCACTTGGGAGCCTTGAACCAGGATTCCGTTACTGCACAGATATTGATGTTCTCCATGGTAAGGACAGTTTCCAGTGCATGCATCTTGAGGTTTACACTGCTGGTGTTGAGTAGCATTACTATTAGTTTCCTATCCCTTGTGATACCTATGGAGGTGGCTTTGTCTTTTGAGTCTTGCCTAAAGCATGCACTATGTGTGTAGCAAGAGCCTTTGCCAATATCCAAAAGCCCATGGGTGACAGGTGCAAGCCATCCCTAGCAAAGCATCGTGGCTTGTCAAGCATGTCATCCCACGCTGATAGGCATTGGATCCTCTTTGAATGACACCGAAACATAAGCCAATTGTTGAAATTGTTCATCCTGTCTTCATATTGTGGCAGCTGTCTTGGTGAGGGTAAGATGCTACTCAAGGTCAGGGTCATAACAGCCTGTGCCACATGCTCAGAGAGCTCCTCTATGTCTCCTATCATGTAGTCCAGGGAGGTACATCTCAGGTCATTCACACTGGCACGGACAATGACTGTGTCACATTTGTACATGCCTTGGAGTGACCTGTGTGCTTGTGTTATGTGGCAGATCATAGTGCCCAACAGGCATCTCACCGTGACCTTCACCTTGTTCAGCCTGGTGAGCGGGACCTCAGTGTACCTGATGATAAAGGTACCTATTACAAGTGTATCAGGTGTGTTGTTTAGCCTTATGGGCTGTGACTGTTTGGCACACTGGCTTTGTGAGCTATGGGTTGCACGTGTTCTGTTCTGGGATAGTGTTTGCTTGTGTGTCTGCTTTGGAGGTGTCTGCCGCTTAGGCAGGAATTTATGTAGGGACTCAAAGTATGTTTCTGTGTGTTTATGTGTTTGGCTTGCTGTCGTGGTAGGTCTATGTGAGACTGGTATTGTAGTGAATGTAGTTTCCTTCTCCACCCGACAGGTTTTGCCAGTACTGAGTTGAGAGAGCTTAGCCTGCAGTTTGGCTATGTGGTTGCATCTCTCACATGTGTTGGACGTTTATGGGAGGGGGAGAGGGTTGTCTGTGTACATGAGGCAGTTGTAACATTGACCCACGATTCCCAGATTCACCAACTGGACCAGAGAGGAGACTGACAACTATCCTTTGGACATGCTAGAATAGTATTGGAAATTCCTTAATAATTGAAAACACAAAGGGACAATGGGGAACAAGGTACTCCAGGTGAGTTTGTGAGGGTGTAGTGCTTTTAATTTGTTAGTGCTGGCATATATAAAAGTTTTGGTGAGCAAGTGCCAGGTAACTCTTATGTAATGTGTTACAGGCTACTTAAATGCAAACATGGCAAGCAGCGACTTTCTGTCAAGTGAAACATGGAAACAAGTACAGTAAGCAATACAGATGTCACTAGGGATCCACAGAGGCACTGTAAAGCTGCATTTCAGGTGGAATTACTGTTTCAGGGAAATAACAAGCAAACAAGCATACAAACAAAGCTACATGCAGCAGGCCTGGATGTAGTCTATGCTACAGCAAACAAGGTGTACCACTTCCAGCAAGAAACAGTGCAAATATGCAGGCACTATAAGCCTTCAGCCAGACATTCACAGGTCAGATGGGCAGGGTCCAGCCTCTCCTCCCACAAGGGTGCAGACCATGTACCTTCATAATGTAAAATAACTGGCCTGAAGGCCAAGTGCTTAAACCTGAACTAATACACATTTAGAATAACAGACACTGAGCCCTCAATCAGCAGTTCCCAACTTAGTAGGATGTATGCTACTTGTCCTACCACCACAGTATCCTTGACATTTAATGAGACTCACCCTCCTGTCATAGTTAGTTCTGTGTTGTGGGGCTGTCAAGCATGGTATGGGGTGTAACCTGGTAGTGCTAGGGTGCTCTTGGGAGTCTTGAACCTGTTGTGTAGTACTGCACAGATATCAACATCCTCCATGCAGAGTACAGTTTGGACTGCATGCACCTTGCGGTTTAAATGTCCATCATTGAGTATCATTACTTCCATTGTCTTATCCCCTATGCTACCTATGTAGGTGGCCTTCTGTTTACAGCCTTACCACCAGTATGCAAAGATGTGCAGACATTACACTATGGTAATTACTGTGGGTGTACCAAACAATACAATGACAATCATACTGTTACTGCATCAGGCATGATGGGATATACCCACAATGATATCATTACACTGTACTGTTGACAACATGATAATATTACTACACTTCTATGTAGTCACCCTGTGCATCACCACCATGTTAACCTGTTCCTGCATCGATGTTACAGATTGCAGGATGTGGCACAGTTTCATCATATGCACAGGGTGTGTACTTGGTATGCCTGAGTCTGCCACTGATACAACCAATCAACATGTATGTGTGTGTGGGTTAGTGAGGGACAACAGTACAAGATGGGGCAATGTTGATGCAGTGTGTGCGTATATGTGTTAGCCCTAGGTGTTAGCATTATGCATGTGTGTATGCATGCACACAGTTCCACCTTGTGGCTGCCATATACGGGTGTTTGTGGACAGCCACAGACTGTACCTGCCAGGTCATACAGATCACTGTCTCTGGCCACGGACACGGTACCTGTGCCTGGCAGGGGTGCTACGGACAGTATCAGGTACTAAGCCAGACTGGGTACTGTCATCAGAAGCAGGTGGTTGGTGACTGGAGATAGGTCCCTGTTGGGACTGTCCAGAGCCACATGCGCATGGTCTCCTGGGGCGGTCTGATGACAGCACAAACCCAGCATTGCTGGGGCTGGTGCTGGCACTATGGGAGTAGCCGCAGGTTTGTTGTCGTCCGCGACGACTGCCAGCAGCTGCTGTTGCTGGCATACGTCCACGTCGACGCCTCAACCGTCCTGCATTACCCTGGCTCATGGATATGTAGTTGTGGAACAGATCTAATGTGTCCCCCCAACGTCTGTCAATGACCTCAGTGAAATTGCAGATGGCAGCCGCAACGTCACGTATAGTGTCATTCATAGCAGTGTGATGTGCTCTCAGCTCCCTCAGACCCTGTCTGGTGTACCGTTCCATATGTGACTGTGCCTGCATTACAGCCCAAAACATAGCTGAGGTTAAAAGACCTCTGTGGGCACGTCTGACAGGGGTGGTACAGCCACGGATGCTCCCACGAGAACCCCTGGACATCTGCCTGTGTGGTACCATGTCAGGACTCTGGCCATGGCTGCTGTGAGGGGATGCATGTGCCACTGATACCACATTACCCTGGTCAATGCCCACTGTATCCTGTCCATCACCTAGGGACATTGGTGACAATGGATGTATTGGCAGGATGACTGTGCGCATTGATGGGGTTGACAGCTGTGTACTGTCGACTGGCTGACCAACAATGGACCCTGGCATACCTCCCTGTGCTATTACCCAGGTATCATCATTATCACTGTCCCCAGCAGTGGATTCAGGTTCCCTGCTGCACAACACCAGAGCAGCACCAGAACCTGTGAGAGGAAGACAGGAAACACAGTTTACAATGTGTACACAATGTTACCACAGATACACACATGCACACATGCGCACATGCACACAGGCACACAGGCACACAGGCACACAAGCACACATGCACACATGCACACAGGCACACATGCACACTCCTCAGAATATGAGATACCAACACACAGACACAAACACACCTGCAATCAAACACATAGCACTACTGTTTGAGGGTATTATTACTATTAGTATCAAGGGTATTAATAGTATTGTTATTACACACTCACCAGCATGGATTGGCTGTGTTGCTGTTACACCAGAAGGACCTGCACAAATAAGACATTTATTGTCAGTGGGCACAACTGTACCATTGATACTGTGAGTATGATACAGTTCAGTAGTACAACAGTTGGCTTTCACAGGTCTACCGCTAATATTGAGAATATCACTCTTGCACAATAATTACCAGGATAACAGCTACAAACACAGGACACACCTCACACATGCATAAACTACCAGTGTAGAGAACAGTCAGCTATACATATGGCATGTTACCTGCACGCTCCAAGTCCTGATGCTGGGTGGCTCCAGCCTCCATCATTACACATGTGTGCTGATGTTGTTGTTGGGCTGGAGCCACAACACTTAGGAGGAGCCCCTCCAGTCTGGTGAGGGGGGGATGTATAGGTGCCCCACCACCTGTGGCAAGCTGTTGCCTGTGGATATCAGATGCACGCTGACGGACATTTCTAATTAAATCACTGCAGTGATGGCGTACCTGCTCATATGTCCAGTTATGCATGCCTATGTCATTTACCCGACGGACAAGGTCTTGCCACAGTGCAGCCCTCTCCTGCTGGTACTGGCTGGTGCGGGAAAAGAGTGTTGCAAAATCCCGCACCAGGCTCCGGTGTATCTCCTCTTCCTCCGCAGTAGATTAGGTGGGGTTGCACTGGTGCACCATTGCCCTGGAAGGAAAAGAAAAATATGTCGGCATGTGATATGGCACACATAATACTCTACTGTAGTGATATCACTGAACTGCCATGTATAGCATCTGTCTATCTATTGGGGGATACACATGTAAATGACCAGATATCAGTGCTCAGCCGACAACTGTGTGACAGTACCTGGCACACTCCATACAACAAACTAGTATACTCCAGCAGTCGGCACACTGTTTCAGGTCAAATGCACAACCTCACACTGGGGGTTTGTATCATGGTAATGTATGGGGAACATTGTCAACCCATGCACTGCGTGCAATGCACTTTACATATTTCACTGGTAATGCACCCTACGCTTTGTTTCCATAACCCTACCTACACCGCAGTCACATACAGGGAACCACAGCACAATATATGGCAATGTAGTATGTTTGTATCCCAATACCTGACACATCTGTCTCTGGCCTCACACCAAGGACACACACTACCATGACAGACAGTAAGTCATGCTGAGCAATCACACCATTACAGAACATGCACACAGTCAGTGGCAGACTCATTCCACCTCACATAGTTGGTATTGCAATGAGTACATGTGTGTGTGCATTGTGTCTTATGTAGGTAGTATGCTATTGGCCCTGGGCCTACAGCAGCATACTATGATGATACCCTGCCCCTTGGGACACATGTGATGTGATCGTACTTGCTCCTGTCAAACAGTTACACAGGGTGACTCATATGGCATATTACCTATCTGCATAACATTCAACACGGGTATGTCTGACATCTACTAATGGGGAGCCTTGCTTCTTAATTCTGGGTGGTTTACTCCAAGGTATGTCTTATTTGTGGGTAGGAACCTGTACCTCCACCATGTGCTCTTTACTGCGGTGACAAGGATGACAGACATAGGTCATTTAGGCTGTGGATGTTGTGAGGTGTTACCATGGTTGTTGGACAACTGTCATGGGTGTGACATAACTATGCATATCCAGCAGTGGTAACCTCTGTGTAGGTAGTATGAGGGTGCTCTGTGGTCCTGTCAGTCACTCTGCATAGGTAATGTGTTTGAGTGCATTGTCACTGTTTGTTAGGTATGACTGTGTCCTTCTCCATTTCTGTAGTTGTCATGGAAGGTACATACCGTGTAGGACATTGTGAGGTGTAGAGGGGTACAGTGACCTACATTTCCGTAGCTGACACACCATGTCTGCTGACACATACCATGTACAGGTATTACAGGACTAGTGCGCCACTGTGAAAATCAATGGGGAGGCTATTGTTCACTTGTTGCTCATGTTCCCTCCTGACACATGCGGTAGTAGGCAGGCAACCACATATGTGGTGGTTAGTGGTGTAAGTGTTTTGGAATAGGGTATGGTACTCCAGTATCCACACTGGTGTTCAGTCCATGCCTTTGTCACCAGGCACCTGTGGCAATACATCTGCACACATGTGCCTCGCTGAGTATATATATATATATATATATATATATATATATATATATATATATATATATATATATATGTATATATATATATATATATATATATATATATATATATATATATATATATATATAGATGTGTGTGTGTGTGTATATATATATATATATATATATATATGTATATAGAGAGAGAGAGAGACGGAGAGAGAGAGAGAGGGGGTGGGAGAGAGAGAGATAGTCATATACATACATATCTGTAGACAGTCATATCTATCTGTATATGTGTATGTATCTATATATATCTACATATGTATGTGTCTATTACATATATATGTATATACATATTCTATCTATCTATATATGTCTATTTCTACATCTCTCTCTATATATATATATATATATATATATATATATACATATATAAATATACATACATATATATATATATATATATATATATATATATATATATATACCTTTTTATTTACACATACGTATACACACACTAACATACTGCTAAACATCCATTACTGTACAACCTACATTGTACGTTGCACTACAACCTACATTGATATGTGCACATAGCAACCTTCACATACATATGTAAGTCCAGCCTTCACTAACAGTTGCAGTATGTCCCCTGCCCTATGCACATCTTCATATATATAGATACAGACTGATAACACATATGAACGGTTCACAGTATGTAGACTATTAGATTATTAGTTTACATTACCTTTGTTTGTTACTGCTGTTTGTGATGGCCTGCTGCTGCTTATCTTGCCGGTTGATGTTTGTTTCGGCTGTGTCAGTGTCAGTTTCTGTTTATCTGTTTTTTTTTTCCTTTGTTGTTTTTTTTTTTTTTTTTTCTCTCTCTCTCTCTCTGCCTCTCCCTCCAGGTGGTGCAATGAAAGTATTGCAAGTGTGGACTGGGAATACAGGATGCTTTTGTAGGTATATGCACATGTGCATGTGATGGCCTCTGCACCAATTGTTAGCCAGCATTTACTAATTGCATGCAGCCTGCTGTGTGGTGATTGCAGTTCTCACTGTGATTTCAGGACAGTGCTATAAAATGTTATGTTAGGTAGGCGTAGCCCTTTCAGATTTTCAGAGTGGGGACCATGCTGGTATGCTATGGACACTGTTCTGTGAGTGTAAAGGTTGGTATGTCTCTCATATTTCAGGCTGTGTTGTAGACACTGCAATGCATGTTGTACTGAAACCTGACTATTGCTTCCTCCAGTTTATTCTTCTCAGTGTGTATGTTAACTGATACCTAGGAATACTAATACTGTTTCAATGGGAGTATGTGCTTTCATGTGGGACTTGTGGAGTAACTGGTATATAGCAGTGGCTCTTGCAATTTGTTGCTATGGCTTCACTATTTGGCCTTTACATTCACTCCTTGTATGCCTGCTAGGTGTCTTTACTGGAATGTGTTGCTATGGCTTTCCTATTTTCCATTTACATTCACACCTTGTAATGCTTACTATATTTATTTGGGCAGCAATTCCTTATATGTTTGTTGTGGTAGAGTGGTACTGCATGCAGTCTGGTCTGGCCAGGGTGTGGGGCTTGACACCTACAAGGGTATTTGATTTTGCAGCTGAGCAGGCCTCAGATACTCTCAACTTCAGCCTCAGGGAATGGTACATATCAGTGGGATACACCCATGATACTTTTCAGATATTCTGCAGTTGTGACTGTGGGGTATTTTGAGCATATGTATTACTACACCATTTCTGACGTGCAAGTGTTGCATACTTTCAGTAATTAATAGTTACCATTAAATGGGTTACAACACCTTTCTGCCTACTGTTAGTACATTTCACAGGGAGTCAGTGGGGCACAGTTAACAACTGTTTTCAAATCAGGGACATCCCTGTAAATCAGTCACAGTTGCAAGGTCTGGCCTCTTACCTATTCAAATATGGCAGTGTTTATCCTGCTCTGATAGTGTGTGTGGCTTGCAAGGTGCTACTGTCACATTATTACCTACTAGCTACCAACTAGCATGGCTGTTTCTCTTCCCACACTAATGTTATACAAATCCACATGAATTGCCAGTAAAGATACATGAAAAGCTTTGTGTAATAGCCTTCCTATATTCCCTTTACATTCATTCCTACTATTTCATGATATATTGCTTTCAGCACAATGTTCTTGTATATCAGTCATGGCTTAGTGGTAAGTCATGCAGACTAGTGTTTCCAAGGTCCTGGGTTCGAGACTGACAGTGGGATTTTATTTTGCTTCTGAGCAGACTACAGGCCTTGTCATTCAGAGTGACTAAGGCACTTTTAAGCAGTTGTAAGCGGGTTAGCACTGATTTGTGTGGGGCTCACGCATGCGCACTGGCGTTTAGTTTCGCGCACACACGCTTAGCAAAGCGCACACAAGCACATACCCGCTTACAACTGCTTAGAAGTGCTTACTCTTGCGCACACCCATGCTAATTTCTTTGAAAGAAAAGAAAATGGGGAGATAGGACAGTGGTGAAAAAGGGGGCACAAAGAGGGTAGGACAGTAGGAAAACAAGCTCGGGATTTGCAGGAAGGGTGTAGGAAAGGCCCATAGCTGCCCATTTCTTTATCAGCAACAGCTGTGCATACGTGTGTAATTTGGTGTGAAATTTTGAAACCTTCCACCCCTGAGAGAGGGGTGAGGACAACAAAATATGTTGTACAGCCAATTGTAATTACCAGTTCACATGTCCAGCAGACATGTCTGCAAAATGGGCAGCTATGTATGGGGTGTAATTTTTTTGCGGGAACAGAGTGCTCTTTTTTTTTTTTTTTTTTTTTACAGGTGAGAGTGGGATGTCAGGTGCAGGAAGTAGGTATATTTGGGGAGGTAGGTGGGGGAGGTTAACAGATAAGACAAATAAGACGCATACGGGGCGGAGTATGACACATGTGGGGGGGGAACACAACTGATGGGGACGGATGTTTGGCTATCGCGAGCCCATGAGCCCACAGACGGCAACAGTGGAACTGAGATCCCCACCCATGGGCAGTTGCCACTGTGCCTTTACAGCCTAGGATGGGGCTGTGCTGGGGGCTGTGTAGGATGGGCAGCAGGCACACCCGTGAGTTGCGCCACCCGAGCCTCAAGTTGGCATAGGGGTTCAAGCACAGAATGCCTGATCTCGCTACGCACCACAGACAGGACACTTTGGAGGGTGAGTGGACGGTCTCCTCCGGCCACGCTTGCAGAGGGGGGATGAGCCCCATCCCCTGCAGCGCTTCTACCTGAAGGTGGCACAGGGCCACCAGAGGAGGGTCCGGCCTGGGCACTAGTGCCAGGTGCACTCGCCAGCTGAGGTGGGAGAGGTGGGTCCGCTGGAACCCGCCTTCCCTGTCGTCCTATGTTTAGCAATATTTTATGACATTTTGGGTTAGTAACAAACAATACCATTCAAAATTAGTTGTAACAGCATGCATCAGTAATCCCATTAACCAAACACCCATGAATTCCAAACATTGAACAGCAAGCATAACACATGCATAATTTGAACAACAGTACACAATCCAACAGCATGCAGGGTTGATTGATGGCAACAGCCATCAGGTTTGGATATGTGAACAGGGCACATGCATCAACGTACATGCAAATATGTATGAACCAACAGGACAAATGTCCAGAGGAATTAATGTGATTACACATACCCATTTGATGTGGAATGGATTATTCGTGAATATAGGCTAGGGTGAAGAAATATTTCATTAGCAACTTCAACTACCTATACATATGCTGTACATTTCTAGTAGCTGCATATATATATACCCTACAGGTCTTACTACAGTATCCTATATGTAACCTTAGGTATGTTGGTGATGGGAATGTTACTGCTACATTAATATACATTGCAATTTTATTCATACACATTCATATCTGGCTGTGTTCAGCTACAGCATTCTGCTCCATTTGATTTATATGGCTCTAGACAACTGTGGATGTTCGGTATTTCATACAACCATACTATCTCTATATTGCAAGGGTACAGCAACATATCAAAATTGTGGGACAGACATTCCAGCTTCAGTACTTTATTACACACATTTCACTCTTTGGTTGTGCCTGTCTCATTCATTTCATTATGTACTGACTGCAGTATAATTTATTCAGGAGTTATTACAACTTTCTTAGTAGATTTGTACCTCTTTCTCACACTCTCACTGGTTTTATTTTTACAGTTCAGGATGGTACTTAATTCTAGCATTTATTAACATGTTTTACTTGGTTAAAACAATCCTTTCCACCACACTCACTTGTGTCATGTGTCAGATTTTAAATGGGGATGTATTTCACACATGTGTTGTACTTAGCTTGTTTAGCAGTAATTTTCAGCCTGCAGCAGGTTATCTACTATTACAATACAGGTGGAACATCTCTATTTCAGACTTGTTTAATATTTATTTCTGGATTACAGGCTGCATCACTAATCTAATCACACAGTACTAGCAGAATCTCTCTTACACTGTTATTTGAACTTTATTAATAAGTAACTACACTGCACTCTTTTACAAGCTGTCCCACTTATATTGTATAACAATTACAGGAAAATAATTACTAACCTGCCTGGTGGCGCAACTGCAACAACCTATCAGCATAGGCTCACCGATTCACAGAACGCACACCTGCAGCTGTAATATAAATTAAGTAATATTGGAATATACATCTCCATGATATCAGCTAGGATAATTTCTTACATACATAATTACATGGAACTTACTCAGTAGTGGGGCGTTGGGCATTTGCCTGGCCTCCTGGATCCAACGGTTCAGTTGGTCCTGCTTCCATCTCTTCAGGTCCGCATGGTGGTGACGAACCTGTGCCTGTGGCACTGGTGAGATCATGTGCCAACCGGTCCCATGCCTCAGCCTTGTACACTCCCCACAGGACCTGGCCCTGCATGAGTTGAGCCTCATGATCGTGGACAAGGAGCCAAACCATATATTTGGACTCTTCAACACCCCACCTCTGTGCTCGGAAGCGACTACCCTCTCCTACACCTGCCATCCTGACTGCAAATAGGTTCCATAATCAGTTATGCTGTGTATTCCTGCCTATGGGGCTTATATATGCCGTTTTTCCTGCACTTATCTGTGATTGGCCAGTTTAGAACTGTATCAGCTTCACAAAACCTGCTTTGTCATGCTTCTCTTTCCATTCATTCCTATATATATGCTAATACTGCATTTCTCAGTACAACTGTCCTGGCTTAGTGGTTCAGTGCTTTGACTATGGTGCATGGTATCCTGGGTTCGAGCCTGGCCATTGCTTTTTTATTTTATGACTGTCTACACAGCCTAGGAGGTGTGTCTGTGTAAAGGCAGTTTTGGTACAGCTTGCTCAACGTTGCCCGCCGGTAAGCTGGTTGGCGCGATGTGCAGCTCCGCACAAACGAGTTACGCTGGTTTACGTGTTATTTGGCCCTGAGCACGCATATTGCACTCAGCTCAGCTATGGGCACACAGTTTCAGCGTGTTAAAGCGCTGCTCAACTCCAGGCACCCATATTACACCTGTTAAACCAATGCTCATCTGCAGGCAATCATACTCAGCTTGTTGAAGCGTAGCTCAGCTATGGGCACTTATAAAATTTTTTTTTTATTGTATCATATTTCTTCAAAATACATGGCCCATTTCATTACATTTTACCTAAATTATAGTTATATATATGTACTTATATGTCAGGGAATTGTTTTGTGCTTATTTCACTAAAAATAAAAAAATGATGTTGTTGGGGCTCGAACCGTGACTGCCTCCTCTTTGGCTGATGTCTCTACCACTACACTATTGCTTCTTGGCTTACTTTGTCTATTTAGATCTTATATGCTTTTCCACTGACTGCTAACTGTGGCTGAGCGAAGAGCACACCCGTGCAAACGAGCGCAATTACGGGCAAACGTTTTTAAAATTTAAAAAAAAAATTTAACTGTTCATTTTTACGTTTTACATTTCAGTTGGGTTTATAGTCTGTGGGGGCATGTGTGGTGTTGTGTTTGTTGACATTTCCACGGACTCGCTCGTGGGGGTTTCCTTTTGGGACTGTGACTCTTCTGGGGGCGTGTCTGTTTGCACGGCTCGCCCTATGGACACGCCCCCTACTTTCTTACACGGACCGTGTTAGCCTTGGGTGTGAGTCAGCATGCCCTCATGAATATGCATGGCATGCTGACATCCCACCGTTTAACTGCAGCCTCCATGTAAGACTTGTTAACTCTTACACGGAGGCTTCGTGAATCCTGCCCATCATCTTTTTATCATCTTAATATCTTGTGTTATTCTTCTTCTTTCCTTCCTTAAGTTGCAACTAAAGTCTCCCACCATAATTATTAACCTATTTACCATTACATACTTATTTCTTCCAACATCTTTTTCCTTTCAAACATATTTGTGTATACATATCACTATTAGCCTGATACAACTTTTACATCTGATATTGTTAATCCTTGTTAATTCCTTACATGTGGGTATCGGTTATGACCTCGGAACCGAGCCAGCCATCTTCTAAGCTCATGTCAGCTACAAACTCTCGAGCTAAAACTCTTACCCAGAATTCCCCCTCCCTGTTACCTCAGATTTTGTTTGCCGCGTCGCCATTCGGTCGTGTCAAGCTACTTCTCTTGAACTAAGTACAATATTTTTCTTCTTACTAAATTCTAAAACAGCCTTTTCTCACAGAAAAGTTATTAGATAGTTTTCTCTTACCTTATCGCATTTAGCAACTATCCTTTCTTGAATCTTTTCAATTCCTTTCCTCCCCTTTACCGTGAGGTAATTTCTTTTTTACCATCGTTGGTAAACCTCCTTTCTTTCTTACCTTCGGATAATTCTTGTACCATTGCTGGTATTTTTTCTGGGTTTCCTTCTTTCTTTCTTTCTAATATGGCAGATAAAAAAGGTTGTCCAGGATTTAAAAGATGTTTAGATTGTGGCCATAAATTACCTACTTCAGATGCACATTCCCTGTGTATCTATTGCTTGGGTGTGCCTCATTTAACAGTTGACCCACCCTGCGGGATTTGTAAGAATTTCTCTAACAGGACGTTGATTGAGAGAAAAAATAAATTAATATTGAAGGGGCTACTTAAATCTCCTTTTTCAGAGGTTATTTCTGGATTGGAGGCTTCAACCCCTCCAAGATCCCATAAGAAAAAGAGTGATGAACATATAAAGGCCAAGTCTCTTCCTTCATCCCGTGCTGGGGACCCCCAGGAACCGAGACCCAAGAAAGCAAAGCTTTCTAGTTCGGATTTGACTTCTTTGGCTCCAGAGCTTTTGGCACCTAGACCTTCAACACCGAGGCCATGGGCACCATCTGTGACTTCGGCACCGACTAGTGTGCCCTTTACCGTATCGGTACAGAGGGGCTCCTCGGTTGAGACTTCTTTACCGGCAACGACTGTCCAGTCGATGCAGACTGTTATGACATTGATGGATTTTTCGACACCCATTGCCTTTTCGGCTCCGGCAACTTACCCGGCACCGACTACCCTCTCAGCACTGACCATTCAGTTATCGGCACTGATTTTTTTCAGTTCCAGCCTTAGCGCCAACAACCACTTTGGTACCGACCTTATCATCGGTGCAGACCTTGACTTCAGCACCGATGATTTCCTCGGTGCAGACACCTGCAGTTCAGTCCTTTACAGCCCCATTGTTTTCAGTGCAGACCTCCGAGGTGGGCACTGAGCTTGCTCCGTCTCTGGATAGATCTGACTCCCCCTCAGCCATGTCCATGAAATCCACTAGAAGCCTCTCTGAACATGACATGTTACGTCTTGTGGATCAAGTGCTTTTGACCAGAGGTATCCTGCCCCCTCAGAACCTATCCTTCCTTGGGAGGTGATCACCCTTTACCAAAGACCCCTACTTATTCTCCTCCTTCATTGCCTTTGAAGCCCCTTGATATAGCACAGTCTTCCCCCTCTATGGTTCCCTTTATGGACCTCACTAAGGAGCCACAGCTGCCTTTCTGACAGGAGAGGTTTGCTACAACCCAGGATGTCAGCTGTGGTGTACATACTTTGGTGTTTCACAGCCATCCAGGGACTCAGAGTTGGCAGGCTGAGCCACTTAGGAAAGGGGTGACCCCTGCCCAGGGCACTCACCCCTCTTCAGGTGGACTGGCCTTCCAGCTAATGGAGAAGGATCTGGCATTGGTTGGAGATCCTGCGCTATCACTCTCCCCACCCCCCTCTGGACTGCAATTTACACAAGTCACTCCTAGTGGACACTGGGCGCAAGGGCCACAAGATATACTCCCACAGGAGACCCCTTTTGCACTGTTTTCCCCAGCTTTTCCCTCTGAGGAAGTTCATCAAAAGAGCTCGTGCAAGAGGAAGCACATGGACTCCACAGAGGAGTCCCTTACTGAAGACACAGACTTTGATGATGGAGAAGTGTCCCCATGATCACCCTCTGAGGTATCCTTTGGTGATATTATTGAAATTCTTAAACAGAGAGGTGACTGGTAGCCCTCAAACCTGACCGCTGAAGAGTCTGTGTTCCTGCAGGCCTTTTGCACCTGGCCCCTACCTCCTGGGTTACTCCACCTGCCGATGAACTGGTCCGGTTCATTGTGCAGTGTGCGTGGAAGGCTCCTGACACCATTGAGGCCATTCCCCAGAGGCCAGATAAAATTTTGTCCCCTCCTGCTACTGATCCCCATCAGTACAAAGGTCTTCCTGTAGATGCTTTGATGGTGGCGGCTGCAACTAAAAAGGACCTGGTGGAAGAAGAAAGCCAGACTGTTCATCCACCCAACAAAGAGTCCCATGCTCTGGACAGAATAGGGAAGTGTACTTTTGCATCAGCAACCTTTGCAATCAGGTCCCTGAACTATATGGCACACTTTACCAGGCTTCAAAGAGACTTAATTTCTGAGCTCTCCAAAACTATGGCTGGAGCTGTGTCTGATGAGGGCCATGACAAAGTGGCCTCTCAGCTAGCCTCCATTGAATCAATATTTAACTCCTCCATGTGCCTGATATCTCATGCAACAGAAGGAGCAGCTAGAGCGGCGATTTCAGGCATTGTTCTGAGATGACACACCTGGATGTGCTTGTGTAATTTCATGGAACCCTTCAAGGCTTCCTTTCTCAATGCTCCCATCGAAGCCTCTTCATTGTTTGGACCCAAGGTTAAAAGCACACTGGCCAGATGTGAACAAGATGGTAAGACCCTTTCTGCCATGGGTGTCTGTTATTCTTCCCCTCAACGAGCTTTTTCCAGAAACCAGAAGAGTGGGAAGATATGGCACAAAAAGTCACAGGGTCCTTTCCATGATACACAGGTCGAGTTCTCCCCTAGAGGCAGAGGGGAAACTCACATGGAAGATGCCATTTTTGTGGCAGAGGGGGTCCGTGTAACCAGGGTTCCAGGGACTCTTTCCCTGACCAATCCTACCAGTGCTCCTGAAGAGCAGCCCAACTGCTTTCCTCTGGAAGTGGTTGGGGGTCATTTCTCTTTGTACCCTTCTGCCTGGCTAACCATCACCACTGATTCATGGGCACAAAGGATAGTAACCAGAGGTTATCATATTCCATTCAACTTTTGTCCCTCTCCCCTAACAAACTTACTCTACTTTCCACCCGGTCAAAGGGAAGAAGCAGCATTAGAGATTTTAAAGCTGCTAAGAAAAAAGAGTCATCCAAATAGTCCCTCCAGACCAGATAGGATCTGGAGTCTACTCAAGACTATTTTTGGTGCCAAAGAAAACTGGGGACTGGAGACCAATTTTGGATTTCAGTGTATTGAACAAGTTTGTAAAAGTACAAAAATTCCAGATGGTCACAATACAGTCTATCCTTCTGCTTTTGGAAAAAGATGATTGGATGTGCTCGATAGATCTTCAAGATGCGTACTACCACATAAAAGTGGACAGACCATCAAGAAGATTCCTTCACTTCCGTGCAGGAGCCAGTCACTACTATTTCAGAATAGTGCCCTTCAGACTCTCTACAGCCCCCAGAGTGTTCACAAAGTGCATGGCAGTTATCACAGCTCACTTGTGACCACAAGGATTCCAGGTGTTTCCATACCTAGACGACTGGCTCATCCCCGCCCCCACTAGACATCTATTGGAAGAAGCCCTGTCATACTCTCTCCTCACTATAGAAAGGCTAGGCATAACCATAAACTGGCAAAAATCCAATCTCACCCCATCTCAGTCCACAGAATTCATAGGGGTCATCTTGGATACAAAGAATTGCAGAGCATCCATTCCAGAGCACAGAATTCTAAGGATAAAGCAACAACTGATCCCAATCCTTTCAAGGGAGAAATCCACAGCTCACTCTGTTCTACAGTTTTTGGGTTCCATGGCAGCCTCCATCACCATTGTTCCCCTGGCCTAGTTCCACATGAGGCTTCTACAATGGCTACTGCTCACCCAATGATATCCCTTTCAGTACCCACTTTCAGCCAAGATTCGGGTAACTCACAGGTGCAAACAGGATTAAAATTGGTGGATGGCCCACAATCCATCACAGCGGTCTTGCCCCTTCTCCCCCCAACAGTCCAAGGCTACAGTGACCACGGATGCCTCCCTGATGGGGTAGGGGGGCTATGTCAGGGACAGACAGTCCAAGGTACTTGGTCCGAAATGGAGGCCCATTTGCATATAAATGTTGTAGAGCTGAGGGCGGTGCTTCTGGCATTGCAAGCATTCCATCCCCCGCTGCCTTCTGGGACTATTGCGATACAGTCAGACAACATGGCGGTGGTCTGGTACATCAACAAACAAGGTGGAACCAAATCTTACCCACTCTGTTGAGAGGCCATGAGGATATGGCATTGGGTGATGGCTACCAACCATTTTCTTCTAGCAACGCATATTCCCGGGAGTTCCAACGTGATAGCAGACAGACTCAGCAGGTGTATACTACAACCTCATGAGTGGTGCCTGAATCCCTTGATAGTGGCAGAGATTTTCAACCACTGGGGTCTTTCTTGCTGTGACCTCTTTGCATCCCCGACCAACTACAAATGCAGCAACTATTTCGCCCGAGACAGTCACCCAGGGATGCTCTAGTCCACGATTGGGCCTCAGGTCTACTTTATGTATTCCCATCTCTCCCCCTCATTCCCCAGTTTCTGAAGAAAGCCCGCCGGTTGAAGAGCAAAGTAATCCTCATAGCACCATATTGGCCTCGTCAGATTTGGTTCCCCTTCCTTTGGTCTCACCTGCTAGATTAACCGTGGTTGCCGGGGTTGATCTTCTATCCACAGAATCTGTTTCACCTCAACTTGAACAGCCTGAAGCTCACAGCTTGGCTCCTCCAATTCCCTTGATTGCCAGGCAGAATGATCTTTCTTTGTCAGAACGTAACATTCTTATTGCATCTCATAAGTCTTCCACCAGAATTACATATCTTAGCAAGTGGAAAAGATTTACCTTTTGGCTGAAAGAAAAACAGGTAGATCCTTTTTCAGCACCAGTGTCGATAGTACTGGAGTATTTAGCTACCCTATTTCAATCTGGTCTATCTGCCTCTAACATTAGAGTTCATTTGGCTGCAATATCTAATTTCCATGATGGTGTCCAATACTCCTGTCTTATGTCATGCAAATTATGCAAGACTTTCATAAAAGGCGTGAATCATCTAAAACCCCCTTTTAGAGAACCTACTCAACCATAGGACCTGTCATTAGTCCTACAATCTTTGACAATACCACCTTTCGAACCAGCTTCTTCTTGCAACCTCAAATATTTGTCATGGAAAACCTTGTTTTTGGTCACCATTACTTCTGCCAGATGCATCTCTGAGCTTCAAGCCTTATGCATCGAGTCCATATTTGATTTTTCATAGAGATAGAGTGCCATTGAGAACTAATCCTTCCTTTCTTCCAAAAGTGATCTCTGAAATGTCCATTAATCAAACCATTGAATTGCCAGTTTTCTTCCCCAATCATTCAAACAAAGGAAAGTATTGCCTACATACCCTAGATATTCACAGGCAAATCCACTTCTACTTGAACAGGATTAAGGCCTCTCGTAAATCAGACCAGTTATTTTTGTCCTATTCTGGACCTAGATTAGGATGTATGTGCTGTTAGTAAGGTCACATTGGCTAAATGGTTGAAAGACTGCGTGACCTTAATTTATAGACAAAGTAATATTCCATTACCTACTACCATAAAGGCTCATTCTACAAGGTCGGTGGCAACTTCTGCTGCCTTCCATGCCATAGCCTCTTTACATGACATTTGTGCAGCTGCAACTTGGGCTACTCCTCATACCTTCATCAATCATTACAAACTGGATTTGGCCTCCAGGGGAAGAGCATCTTTTGGTTCTATGGTGCTCAGGAATGTCCTTCCATGAGATCCTCCCAAGAATAGAGGTAGTTGGGGACTCTGTCCCATGTGTACGGAATGAACGAGGATTAACAATATCAGATAAAGAAGTTATGTCTTACCATAACGTTCCATCTGTATTGTTGATCCTCATTCAGTCATTACGACCCTCCCTCCTTCCCCATCCTGTGGCCTCTAGTGGATCTCACCATCCGGTTCTATTAGGTCATTTGACCAGAGGTAGCCTCTACCTTCTTTTGACTTGCAAACTCAATCTGAGGTAACAGGGAGAAGGGAATTCTGGGTAAGAGTTTTAGCTCGACGCGAGCTTGGAAGATGGCCGGCTTGGTTCCGAGGTCGGAACCGATACCCACATGTAATGACTGAACGAAGATCAAGAATACAGATGGAACATTATGGAAAGACATAACTTCTTTTTCTTCTCGTATTACAGATTACCTCCCTCCCAGGTGCTGCTACTATCATATGTAATATTTTTATTTCTTCACTTCTTATCAGAATCCCCATCCCTGAAAATATCCCATTTCCCACTGACCATTATACTTTTATTTCCCCATATTGCTTCGACTCTCTTTTCATTCCTTCATACACATTGTGTCCAAGGAATATTATACATATACTTAATTTCTTACACCATTCAGTCAATAACAAGCTCCTGGTGTCACTTTACGTACTATTTACAACAGTATTCATATATGAACCTTTTCATTTGTTTGCATCTTCCTTACATACAATTTTTATTTTTATTTCTTCTTTTAGCCCTCCCCAAATGATTTTAATTTTGTTCTTGTCTATCCCAGTCTCCAACTCTCCCTCATATCATTCATCAATTTCTAAAACTGTATACATAATTTTAACTTTTATCTGAGACCTTCCTGCCTTTAGGTTACCCGCTGTTCATTTATCTCATAATTTTGAGGATTTTCTACAGTGCTCTCTCCACTTTTTTCCCCTGTGCTTTATTTTTCACAAATATCTGCAGTGACTTTAACTAATTGACCCTCTTCTCTACTATCTTTTTTCATGTTCTGCCAAAAAGCATCCAAACCATAAATGTCCAGCCTTATTACAGTTTGTATGTACTGTCAGTGTACCAGTTCTTCCCACATTGTCCACATCTTCTTTTGTTACAATCATGCACCAAATTTGTTTTTTCTCCATGAAATATTTAGGTTGTCCTCAATATTTAACATGGCACGTTTTCCTCTTTAACATTATGTTTGGTACATGTTGTATTTTCCTTCACCCACATTCAGTATTACCCATAATTTCCATCCTCCTGTCCAAACCTTTCTTCCACCATACATTTTCTTATCTTCATATACTTTACTTCAAACAGAAAAATGTTCTTAACTCGTATTCTTCTACTTCTGATGTTCAGAAATGTACACAAATTTTTTTTTTAATTGCATCCTTAAATTCTGAAGCAGAAAATCTTTCCATGGTGACGGCATGCTTTTTTCTCTGCTTCATTAATAAATCATTCTACTAACGTTACTTCACAAAAGTCTGATTATGTAAGTAAATGAATGCTCTTTTTTTAAATAAAAAAAACTAAGTGGCAAAATAATATTATCCATTATGTCATACCTGTTAACGGCTTCATTGTTAATAATATTATCCTTTATGTCATACCTGTTAACGGCTTCATTATTAATAATATTATCCATTATGTCATACCTGTTAACAGCTTCATTATTAATAATATTATCCTTTATGTCATACCTGTTAACGGCTTCATTATTAATATTATCCATTATGTCATACCTGTTAACGGCTTCATTATTAATAATATTATCCATTATGTCATACCTGTTAACGGCTTCATTATTAATATTATCCATTATGTCATACCTGTTAATGGCTTCATTATTAATAATATTATCCATTATGTCATACCTGTTAACAGCTTCATTATTAATAATATTATCCTTTATGTCATACCTGTTAATGGCTTCATTATTAATATTATCCATTATGTCATACCTGTTAACGGCTTCATTATTAATAATATTATCCATTATGTCATACCTGTTAACAGCTTCATTATTAATAATATTATCCATTATGTCATATCTGTTAACGACTTCATTATTAATAATATTATCCATTATGTCATACCTGTTAACAGCTTCATTATTAATAATATTATCCATTATGTCATACCTGTTAACGGCTTCATTATTAATAATATTGTCCATTATGTCATACCTGTTAACGGCTTCATTATTAATAATATTATCCATTATGTCATACCTGTTAACGGCTTCATTATTAATAATATTATCCATTATGTCATACCTGTTAACGGCTTCATTATTAATAATATTATCCATTATGTCATACCTGTTAACGGCTTCATTATTAATAATATTATCCATTATGTCATGCCTGTTAACGGCTTCATTATTAATATTATCCATTATGTCATACCTGTTAACGGCTTCATTATTAATAATATTATCCATTATGTCATACCTGTTAACAGCTTCATTATTAATAATATTATCCATTATGTCATACCTGTTAACGGCTTCATTATTAATAATATTATCCATTATGTCATACCTGTTAATGGCTTCATTATTAATAATATTATCCATTATGTCATACCTTTTAACGACTTCATTATTAATAATATTATCCATTATGTCATACCTGTTAATGGCTTCATTATTAATAATATTATCCATTATGTCATACTTGTTAACGGCTTCATTATTAATAATATTATCCATTATACCATGACCCCCCATTATTATTCCAAAACGTGCATGCTGATTGGCCAGCGTGCCTGTTGTAAATTGAGTTATACTAATGGAAAAAGGTCCGGTCGCCCGGACTTTTTTCCATTAGTATAACTCTCTTTTTAAAACACTGTCTCGCTATGTTAAATGGGTTTAACATAGCGAGACAGCTTTAAAATAAGCAACGGAAATCTCCGTTGCTTATTTTAAAGCTGTCTCGCTATGTTAAACCCATTTAACATAGCGAAACACTAAAAAAAAAAGCAACGGAGATCTTGCTTTCTCCGTTGCTTTTGCCCACAGCTCTGATGTACTGCGCAGGCGCGCAGTACATGTGAACTGCCGCGGATGCCAGACATCTGCGGAAGGGCAGCAAACAGGCATTATACTATGCCATTATTTAAGAAAAGTAATAGTTTCTTTTCTTAAATAATGTCATGGTATAATAGCAATAACCCACTTCTGGGTGTGGGTAATGCTGTATTTACCCACGGTTGGCTTTGTTTGGTCCCTCAGGCTTCGCCCTCGGGACCAAACCACGCCAACCGTGGGTAAATCCAGCATTACTCACACCCAGGCGTGGGTTATTGCTATATTATGTCATACCTGTTAACGGCTTCATTTTTAATAATATTATCCATTATGTCATACCTGTTAACGGCTTCATTATTAATAATATTATCCATTATGTCATACCTGTTAACGGCTTCATTATTAATAATATTATCCATTATGTCATACCTGTTAACGGCTTCATTATTAATAATATTATCCATTATGTCATACCTGTTAACGGCTTCATTATTAATAATATTATCCATTATGTCATACCTGTTAACGGCTTCATTAAGCTCCACAGGCACTAAACATTCTCAATTCTATGATTGTGATCATCCACTGTGCTGTTGAAAGTGTATGAGCCTAGTAGCAGCCCTCTGTCACCACCTAGTGGCAGAGACTGAAAAGAACAGGGTTTGATTTATTCATTCAACTTAATACTATTCAAATCTTTTTATTTGCACTTTCACATTCACATTAGTTACACTTTCAGTTTAACAGCATTGTTCACATTTTTCATATTTTCATAATTACATGGTCACTTTTACAATATACACATACAATTTTCTTTTAACTTTTTGCTTCACCACCATCCTTTCTGTCACAACCATATTAACACATTTTCATTGTCTCTCTTCTTATTATATGGTAATTTACCACATCCCATGTTGCTAACAAATAATATTTTATCTAATTTTTCAGTATCATATTTTCTTCTAGTGTCATGCTTTCCATGCAGTATCATATCCATATTTATGTTCCTGAATCCTTCCCATTTATATTCATTTTTAAACTTTTTCCAAACTTCTTTGTTCTTTCTTGTTGTGTCTTTCGGCTTTTTCCAGTTAGGGGGTCACCACAGCAGAACTCCGGTCCACTAATGATTGGCAGTTGATTTTTACATGCTGAGTTGCCAGCCCTGACACGCAACCTTCAACGAAGGTATGCCCATTCACGCATGTCTCCACGCAGAAGACGCTCTAGCTGAGAATCGAACCGGACAGCATCTTACTGTGAGGTGACAACGCTGCCGCAGCACCACCCTTCTTTGTTCTTTCTACAGTCCAAAAAAATGCTCCATTGTTTTTTCCTTATTACAGTTCCTTTCCTCTATCACCTTATACTTCATATTCCCATTCACTGGTAATTTGTCAAGTAACATCATCCCAAAAAAATATCTACCTCATAAAACATCTTAAACCTTTCCTTTCTATTATGTATAGCTTTCTTTACATCATTTTTTTAAAATATTTCAGGGGGTATAGCAAATAATATTTTCTGTAATCATATTATAACATTGTTATTGATTTCCATTAGCTTCATTAACTTTCAGTTTCCTTAACTTCACTTTATTTACCTATTTCTTACTTTCCATTTTTTCCATTTATTGGTGCTTTTCTCCCCATACTTCTTCGTGTTAAACATATAACATTTTTCCTAACACTTTTTTCTATCTTTTCATTCTCCATTATCCAAAGCAAATGCATCAATGCAAAATATACTAGATTATTTAAATTCAGACTACCTTGTTTTTATTATATATCACGTCTCTTTTAATTGTGTTCAATCTCAATCCCTGAATAATAAAAAAAATCTCTAACAATTCTTTCT
This sequence comes from Protopterus annectens, assembly GCF_019279795.1. Lineage (NCBI taxonomy): Eukaryota > Metazoa > Chordata > Ceratodontiformes > Protopteridae > Protopterus > Protopterus annectens. The sequence goes on along the minus strand of NC_056732.1, from coordinate 1,723,936,474 downwards.
CCAGGTTTGCAGGAAACATATACACCCCTAATATGTTAGCTTTCCTAATGTATACATATTTAACATGTACACATTTTTCATGAAGGGTAAATGAAAACTCTGCACTATACCAATAACTTTTTTAAAAATTTCCTCCATTATTTCTTTCCATTGTCCAATTTTGCTCTCATACTCTCCAAAGGTTATCCCCCAAATACTATTGACTTCCTAGAAATGACTCAACCAGTAAATCCAATGAATTTATTTTCGTAATACTGAAAAATATGCAAATTACAGAAAGAGAAGTCTATTTTCAGTCTTACAAAAATAAATTTATTGGATTTACTGGCTGAGTCGTTTCTTGGATTATTTGTTCATTGTGTGGTGAATTATACTGTCAGCATGGCCAGTGATTCTTCCTTTCAGACTCCCTCTCGAGAGGATCTGGGAGAAACTACTAAGAGAACATTTGAGCAAAATATCTTACAGGTGGGAGAATGTATGCCTGACAGGGGTATGAATCCTGTATCCCAGTTGGGTGAGTCGCAAAAGATTTGGGATAAAGTGTTGCTGGATGGATGTCAAAAGCGAACAGTTAATCCCTTTTCCACTATAGAACAGATTTATACTACAGCTATTTCAGCTGAATTACAAGGTACTATTAATAAACTTGAAAGTCTACTTTTTAAAGAAAATGCAACACATTATAATATTATTAGTTTGCAAAGGTATTTGGAGTTAAATATTACTCCAGAAGGACTAAGAGCTTATAAGAATCCTTCTACACCCTTCGATGAAAAAAATGTAGAAGATGTGCAGTTTGCCAAAAGATGGGCGATGGCAGCACATCATTGCACGACAGAATGGGTGGCTATTTTAGTTGAAAGGGACTTGTTAAAACAAAAACAGATTAAAAGTGATATTGCTAAGTTGTGCTCAAACCTGTGTAATTCTTTGACGGTCCCTAGGTTTGAGGGTGTGTTAAAAGATCTGAATGAGAAAGTACTGAGTAAAACGGAAACATTGATTGACAGAAAAATACGCAAATTACAGAGAGAGAAGTCTATTTTCAGTATTACGTATTTGTTCACTGTGTGGTGAATTATATTTTTACATCACCAAACCCCTTACTCTTTATTTTTTTTAACTTTAAACCAATAAGGGAAAAAAGAAAGGAGAACCAGAAACTGATGCACTTCACTTTAATAAACAGATTGGTTCTTCCATCCAAGTACAGTGGACTTTATGAGAATAACATCAAGTCTGGAACACCCAGCTTTGTAACATTTAACAACCATATGACCAGAACAATTAGTGACTTAATGAATACATTTAAAGAAACACTTTTATTTAATAACAAATTCACAACAAACACGTCTTTAAAAGCATAAGACACATAACAAAAAAAAAAAATGGTAAAAACTCATATTTTAAAAATCGGCTCCTTGTTTAAAGCAGTTTATTAGCAGTGGAACAAAACTTACATAACAAACATTGCTTTTAATTGTAGCACACTGCTAATAGAAACCATGTTGTTTTGTTCTGGGAAAACAGTAGCATTGCATTTCAGCTGCTACCTGAGTTTCTTGTATTCAAGGAATTCATCAGATGGTCCACCCCTGGGTCCTAAATTGACACGGTCAATGGCAATGTGTTTGAAAGAATGAGAGGGATGGTTTGTAATATGTAGACTTCACCATGACACCATTACAATTGGCCACATGTGGTCACTCAGAGAGGGTTTTGAAACAAATGTCCTTTTTTATATAATATTACTGGCTTTTTGCCCACCTTACTAAAATACTTCTGGTCAGTCCCAAAAAGACTCCAATTTTTACATATTATTGTTCAAATATTGTCAAAGTGCAGGTTATATGGTAACACCAATGCTTTCTGAAAATGGCCCTGGTTTGTCAGTTGCAATTGAGTCACAGACCCTAGTTACACATGGGCTGCTATTTATAGTCCCTAAGTAAGGGAACAATGCCTCTGCTGTCCTTTTTTCTCCACTTCTCTAAAAATGTTGTTTAGAAACAAATTGGGATACCCTAGTTTTCTCAACATCCCTTGTAGTTTATCACATTCCACCTTGAAGGAGGTATCATTGGTTACCATGCGGGCCAACCTCAAACATTGCCCCTTCACTAATGACTTTTTGTTTTGATGGAGGGGTGCCAACAATTAAAATGTAACAGAGAGTTAGAATAGGTGGGTTTTCTGTACAATGTAGACTCAATTTTATTTTTACATTCTGCCCCTGATAATAGAAGCATGCAAATAGTTTACCCTGTCAAGTTGTACATCCATGGTAAACTTCAAAAAGTGGGTTGTAGAACTCAAAAATTAAAAAAAAAAACTGTTCTAACCTAGCTCTAGAGTTGGTCCAAAAAATTATAACATTGTCTAAAAAAAGCTACCATGTATGGATCAACATCCAGTAAATTCAGAGGTAAATACCAGGTTGTTTTCCCAATGGGCTAACACTCTATTAGCAAAGAGCCGGGCACACACTGCCCCCATTGCTACGCCACTCTTATGTCTAAATAACTGGTTTTCAAATATAATAATGTTGTTTTCCAATATATTCTCCATGAGCATTCTAAGGGTAAGTATTTTGGTATGGTCAAACTCAGAATTATTACAAAAATGTCATTGAATCACTCAAGGACATCCTCATGGGGAATAACTGAGAAAAAATCTTGGATGTCAGTTGTAACAAAGATCAAGTCATAGGTGTAAAAATCATTAGACACTTCAGAAAGAAAATCCCATGAGTCCTTGTATAGGTATGGATGGTTGGCAAGAGCCCCCTTGTTGTGATGGTCAATGGACCTAGCTAATGGAAATGTATTAGATGCTTTTACATCAACAATAGGATGCAAGGGGGGGGGGGTTACTGATGCATTTATGAAGTGTGGGGATACCAAACAATGTTCGAGGTCCTAGGGTGGGGCACCTTGAGAAAGCTATAATCAACTAAACTGATCTGCTCAGTCAACAAAAGGTCATCTAATATCACATTCGTCCTGTTCATTTCACTGATGGAAGTTTCCTCATAGGTATCTGTATATAAAACAACAACATTTTGTTGATATAGTTATTGGTGCCGATAATCACCTGGCCCCCTATAGTTATTGGTGCCGATAATCACCTGGCCCCCACCCTTATCAGGTTTCATAACTCTGACCGGTTCATTGTTTATAATGTCTTTCAACAATCCCCATTCAGTACTACTTAAATTGGAAGGGTGATTTGTGGGGAGGAAGAGTAACCTCCTAATATCATATTCACACATTCTTTCATAGATGTTTACCACTGGGTGCAATGGTGGATTAAACACACTGGGTCTTTTGTATGCATTGGAGGTACTGGCAGAAATGCTGTTGTCATTATTAAAATAAAATCCAAAATTGAGCTTTCTAACAAAAAGTTTTAAATTAACAAGAACATCTTCAATTCTGGCTGTCCTAACTGGTACATAGGTTAAACCTTTCTCAAACAAGTCTGCCCATAAGCATGTAAGCTCCAGGTCACTCAGGTTATACATTTTAAAGTCATCAGCACTATTTAACATAATATTGCAAGTGTCTGTAGAATAGTTTACCATGGGTTGCCTCTCCCCCTCTCCCTCACTCTGCCTCTCCATTGGTAAAATCCCTGTGCAAAGCTGTTCCTCCCCCTTGGGGTCCCTAGGTTCCCCTCCCTCTGAATCGTCACTTGTTCTGACCTCATCAGAGGGGGAAACTCTAAAGGTTCCATGTATATGATTTCATCACCATCATTGGGTACATTGTTGTTCTTACAGTTAAAAGCATCATCATTAGCTATAGTATTGCTATAAACATATGGGTTATTGGTGGGGAGTGCGGAATAAGCTGTCCCTGACTCATAATCTTGCTTATCTCTAAGTAATTTATTGGCATTCTTAGCCCTTAACTCTGAAACAGTATTGTCAGTATTAGAAAAAATAACCCTATATCGATCTATTTTACTTTAAAAAGTCAAGTCTGTTTGAATATGGGCATAAAGCACAGTAATAGAGTCTGATAAAACAGTCATTTTCCTATTGTTGTCTCTGATTAACACTTCCAACAATTCACAACCATGTCTGTATCAACTCTCGGTGCAAGTCCGAGTATTTTGTTAGACCTGTGGGATACCTGTTCTTAAGCCTTTTGGGACCTCTTCCTTCCATAGGCATTCTCTTAAATATCAATTTTCCAGCTGAAGCTTGCGAAGTTTTAAGGTATAGTCATGTAAAGTTTTTAACTGTTTATCCACAGAGCCAAAGTTTACCTCACGGGTCTCTGAATAAAGATGACGATCATTGCTCTGCTCGAGCCAATCCTGAAGAGAGTAGGAGCCAGAGTAAACCACCCTCTACATTTGGAACCATTGCATTGGTTGAGATGTTGCATCTGTTACCCATTGTACCCGGATTACTGTTGTTCCATTGAGAGTGTTAGATCTCTGGGGTTGGTGTAATACCAGAGCAGTCCATCCCCTGGGTGGAAAGAGAAACATCAAGCTGGTTGTTAAGGCATGGAAATGAATCAGTGTGGGCAGCGTGTGTGGGCAGCGTGTGCCCCGGTCTTTGCTAATATAATGTTATCCCACTGGGAAAACAACCTGGTATTTACCTCTGAATTTACTGGATGTAGGTCCTTATATGGTCATTTGTTTGGACAACAACATCATTTTTTTGACCGACTCCAGAGCTAGGTTAGAACATTTTTTTTTCGGTTTTTGAATTCTATAACTCACTATTTGAAGTTTACCACAAATGTACAACTTGACAGGGTAAACTATTTGAATGTTTGTATTGTCAAGGACAGAATTTTGAAAAAAATTGAGTCTACATTGTACAGAAAATCCAACCATTCTAACTCTCTGTTACACTTTAATAGCTGGCACCCCTCCGCCAAAAAAAGTCATTAGTGAGGGGGCTATGTGTGAGGTTGGCCCGTATGGTAACCAACAATACTGATTTCCAAGTGGAATGTGATAAAATATGAGGGATGTTGGGAAAGAGAGGGTATTCCAAATTGTTTCTGCACAACATTTTTAGGGAAGTGGAAAGAAAAAGACTGCAGGGGCATTTTTTCCCTTTGTTAGGGACTGGAACTAGTGGCCTGTGTGTAACTAGGGTCTGTGACTCAATTACAACTGACAGCCAGGGCCATTTTCAGAAAGCATTGGGGTTACCGTATAACCTGCACTTTGACAACATTCAAACAATTATATGTAAAAATTGGAGTCTTTTTGGGGCTGATCAGGAGTATTTTAGTAATGTGGGTGAAAAGCCAGTAATAGCATATAAAAAGGACATTTGTTTCAAAACCCCTCCTTGAGTGACCCCATGTGGCCAAGTGTAATGGTGTTGTGAAGTGTGGCCATTGCTCAAAATGCATATATATATATATTGGAAGCATCTTGCCTTTTCCTTGAAGGCTTTAGTGTAATCAAACTTAACCAGAAGTTTTACTGTGACAGCAAAAGGATTATATATGTCACTAAGTGCCACATATGTGAATGTTTTTATATTGGAAAAACTAAAAGGGCACTGAGAAGTAGAATTTGTCAACACCAGTATGACATTCACAGAAGGGATGAAAGGAATGCCCTGTGCAATCATATTAAACACCATCCCTTTCATTCTTTCAAGAACATTGCCATTGACCATGTCAATTTAGAACTCAGGGGTGGACCATTTGATGAATTCCTTGAATATAAGGAACTCGGGTGGCAGCTGAAATGCAATGCTACTGTTTTCCCAGGACAAAATGACATGGTCTCTATTAGCATTGTGCTAAAATTAAAGGCAATGTTTGTTATATAAGTTTTGTTCCAATGCTAATAGTTTGAAACTGTTATACTCAAGTGGCTGATTTAAAAAAAAAATGAGATTTTGCCATTTTGTTTTTTAGTTATTTGTCTTATGCTTTTAAAGATGTGTTTGTTGTGAACTTGTTATTAAATGAAAAATGTTTCTTTAAATTTATTTATTAACTCACTAATTGTTCTAGTCATGTGGTTGTTAAATTTTACAAAGCTGGGTGTTCCCAACTTGATGTTATTCTCATGAAAGCCACTGTTCTTAGATGGAAGAACTAAATCTGTTTATTAAAGTAAGCAGCATAACCTTGAGATTGTTTTTAGATGAAATGTTTATGTTGGGAATTTTGTCCTTGAGGCACTGCCTAAAAAGACAGTATGGGAGTGGCAGGAGCCTTAGTCAGTAGCCAAAATCCCAGGGATGACAAATGATCATCTCTAACAAAGCATCGAGGTCTGTCGATCATGTCATCCCAGGCTGACAGATACTGGATCCCCTTAGAATGACACCAGAAACTATCCAATTATTGAAGTCAATCATTTTCTGTTTTATTGAGACATCATCCTAAGTGAAGGTAAAATGCTGCTTAAGGCTAGGGACATACCTGCCTGAGATGCATAATCTGAGAGCTCAGTCATGTCTGTCTTCATATAATCCAGAGAGGTACATCTCAAATCATTCACAACAACATGGACTATGACAGAGTCATAACAGTACCTGTTGTTGAGAGACTTGAGTGCATGTGTGATAAGGTAGATACTTCACTCCGCTTCCCTACCCTACCCCCAATTCCCACCCACCCACCCCCCACATCAGCTACACTTACACCTGGCCAGTCCCTCCAACACTTAACTTACATCCACTCAACATATTTCCCGCCCTCTACATTTCTTATTACCAATCCTGTCCAGTCCCTCCCACAATTAACTTACATCCACTCAACATCCTTCCTGCCCTCTACATTTCCTGTTACCTATCATACCTTACTACCCTCATACACTTAATTACATCACTCTGATTCATTCCTGTCAATCAACCAAAGCCAATCACAATGAACATCTACCTCCAGCAATCAACCCTACTACTCCTCCTAACATTTACCTACCATATCACTTGTTACAACTACCCATTACAAAATAGCTCTTCCTTCACTCATAATTCCACATCCATTATCTCTCCCATCCCTTCTACATACTCCCTAACAATAAGCCCGACCCTATTCAACACCACTACCACTACTTATATCCTTCTTAAACCGATCAATACCAACCCCATATCCAATATTACCCACAAACACATAATAATACTGCAAAAGATAGTGAAAACTCTACAAAAACAACAACATGAACTATTAAATGATGGAGATATCCACCCTAACCCAGGTCCTCATGATACAAATCCTACTACTAATATAAAACCTCCCAAACTAACCCAAATCAATACCAGACCAGCAAATAGTCTACTCATTCTAAATATCAGGAGCATCAACAAAAAGATACATGAGCTTCATACTCTAATGTCTCAATATCTCCCAGATATACTCAGTTTAACAGAAACATGGCTAAAACCAATCACCAAGGATACAGAGATACTACCACCTGGATACAGTATCCTTCAGCAAGATAGACCAATGAAGAAAGGTGGAGGTATTGCTCTACTTTATAAAAATACACTATCCATAGCTAAAACCGAGTTGACTTTACCCCCTCTGAATGAGGCAGAAATATTCCTAACTAAGCTCAAAATAGGTAACAGCAAAACTATCAACTTAGTTACAGGCTATGTCCCCCCAGGCAATAATATCCCCATCATGGAAAATCTACTCCAATGGCTATCACAAACCATGCCACAAGAAACTATTCTATTAGGGGACTTTAATATTGACTGGTTCACATGCTCTTCCCAGGCTCCCACTAATCATATCAACCTACTTACCTTTTCTCAAATAATCAAAGAACCCACTAGAATCGACAAGAACAGTAAAAGAGAATCACTTTTAGACTGGATTCTACTGAACAAAATACCTTGCTCATATTTAGCGGGTACCTTTCCTGACTCACTAAGTGATCATCAAACTACCTTCCTACTCAAATATAACTCCCACCACCTCCAAACCCCTATACTTCAAACAATAAGAAACAAAAAACACTTCAACTTACCAAACTTCTTATAAGATCTACAGCTCTATAACTGGTTGCAACTGTATTATCTACCCCTAGACAAAGCTATCAAACACTTCAACTCTACCTTCCTAGAGATACTAAACAGGCATGCCCCTCCAAGAACTACTAGAATTAAATCTAAAACATTTCCATGGCTATCAAGGGAAACAAGGCAAAACATAAAAGAAAGGAATAGTGTCTGGACAGCCTGGAGGTCCAACAAAAACCCAGCAACACAGCAAGCATACCAACAGATAAGAAATCTTACTAAGAAACTAGTTATGCAAGATAAAAGAAATTACTTTATCACTCATCAAACCCAACATTCAAACAATCCAAAAAAATTCTGGGCAGGCTTAAATAGGTTACTACACCCTGGAAAAACCACTACTCCACCCCCAACAACAGGCTTAACAAAAGAAAACATAGCTGAATCATTTAACTCATTCTTTACTGAGACTGTACTTGCCCTTGCCCAAAACCAAACCTATACAAATACTACAAGTGCCCCCCAAACCTAACAACAGCCCCACATTTAAGCTACAACTCACCTCAACCTCCTATATAAGAAAACTACTATCCCAACTAAAACCAACAACACTAGGAGCAGATTCCCTCCCCAATGAATTCTTAAAACTAGCAGCAAATTAAATAGCTAAACCAGTCTCAATCCTAATAAACCGATCCATCTCAGAAGGTTCAGTACCCTTGATCTGGAAAACTACCTATATCATACCCCTACACAAGGGGGGAAATTCTTATGACATATCTAACTACAGACCAATGGCAGTATTATCCCCACTTGCTAAAATATTAGAAAAATGCATTCACCATCAATTAATGGCACATCTTATTGATCAAGATCTCATATCTCATACACAACATGGGTTTTGGCCAGGGCATAGCACAACCACCACCCTGCTAGCATTCATAGATACCATTAATCACAACAGGAATAATGGTAAGCTTTCTTCAGCCCTCTTCCTAGACCTATCAAAGGCCAGGACATAGCACAACCACCGCCCTGCTAGCATTCATAGATACCATTAATCACAACAGGAATAATGGTAAGCTTTCTTCAGCCCTCTTCCTAGACCTATCAAAGGCCAGGACATAGCACAACCACAGCCCTGCTAGCATTCATAGATACCATTAACCACAACAGGAATAATGGTAAGCTTTCTTCAGCCCTCTTCCTAGACCTATCAAAGGCCAGGACATAGGACAACCACAGCCCTGCTAGCATTCATAGATACCATTAACCACAACAGGAATAATGGTAAGCTTTCTTCAGCCCTCTTCCTAGACCTATCAAAGGCCAGGACATAGCACAACCACCGCCCTGCTAGCATTCATAGATACCATTAATCACAACACGAATAATGGTAAGCTTTCTTCAGCCCTCTTCCTAGACCTATCAAAGGCCAGGACACAGCACAACCACCGCCCTGCTAGCATTCATAGATACCATTAACCACAACAGGAATAATGGTAAGCTTTCTTCAGCCCTCTTCCTAGACCTATCAAAGGCCAGGACATAGCACAACCATGGCCCTGCTAGCATTCATAGATACCATTAATCACAATAGGAATAATGGTAAGCTTTCTTCAGCCCTCTTCCTAGACCTATCAAAGGCCAGGACATAGCACAACCACCGCCCTGCTAGCATTCATAGATACCATTAATCACAACAGGAATAATGGTAAGCTTTCTTCAGCCCTCTTCCTAGACCTATCAAAGGCCAGGACATAGCACAACCACCGCCCTGCTAGCATTCATAGATACCATTAATCACAACACGAATAATGGTAAGCTTTCTTCAGCCCTCTTCCTAGACCTATCAAAGGCCAGGACACAGCACAACCACCGCCCTGCTAGCATTCATAGATACCATTAACCACAACAGGAATAATGGTAAGCTTTCTTCAGCCCTCTTCCTAGACCTATCAAAGGCATTTGATATGGTTAACCATGAAAAACTAATCTCCCATCTTGTAAACCTAGGCTTAGATAACTTATCAGCCTCCTGGTTTAAAAAACTACTTCAACAATAGACAACAGGCAGTACTATGGAATAATAACTTGTCTCCACTCCTACCTGTAACACTCGGAGTACCTCAGGGATCTATACTGGGCCCCTTGCTGTTCTCAATTTTTACAAATAATCTCCACTCAGTCGCAAAAGGTTCAAGACTTATTCAATATTCAGATGATTCAACTATAATATGTAATGCCCCCACTTTACCAGACCTCCACAAAAAGACACAGGATAACTTTCACTCAATGGAAACATGGCTCTCTGAGAATGGCTTGATACTCAACCCCAAAAAACCAAGCTCCTACTATTTCATCCCTCAACTACTACTGCCCCCACATGCACCATTACTCTCCACTCTAATAACGGTACCCCCATATCACCTGACGCCCAGACAAAACTACTGGGTATTACTATTAACAATAAGCTCAAATTTGATGTACACATCAATCTGGCCATTAAAAATACTAACAAAAAGCTAGGTAGCCTCTACAAACATAAAGCATTCCTGACCCATAATGCTAGAACTACAATTGCACGCACACACCTTCTCTCAACACTACTGTATGCCTCACCCATCTTGATTAACTTATCCAAAAGAGAAATCAATAAAATGACACCCTGCTACAATCAGATAGCCAAATTTGCTAACAACAGCTCCTGCAGAACACATCACTGCCTAAACCTAAAGCAATTGGGCTGGATAGAACTACCTAAATTACTTATTAATCAGCTGGTTACTACTCATAAGATACTCCATCAACAAAATATATCACCCTCACTGGCTAACATTGTCCAACAATATTCCTGTCCTAGGTAACTTCGATCAACTGACAAATTACAGTTAACTGTTACTAGATCCAACAACCATGCTGGAGACTCCCTTTACTCTTCTTATGTGGCTAAAATCTGGAACTCCCTGCCTACATCCTTATCCCTGATTATCTCACTACCTACATTTAAAAAAAGCCATCTACAACTACCTCAGCAACAAATGGTTATGTCCCTGTTCAACTCCAGACTAATGCTGGATCCACTCCAGTACTATTATAACCATTGTCCTAAACTAGAGTTACTTGCATATAAATGTACACCACATCAAAGGTATGATAACATACATATAACAGTATTTGTATGAACAACGTAAAACTGTTTAATGACTATTGTAAAATGTATCTGTCTGTAGTTTGTACCTTAAGTATCTGTAGTTTATACCTATAAGTGTCAATAATTAGATACCATTATGGATCTAGATGAAATATGTACCCAAGTTTTTCTGTATGTTCTGTAAAAATTGTCTCTTTGGAGCTTTTCTCCCCGGACCTCCACTGAAAATGGACATATATCCAGCTGGACTATCAAGTTAACAAATGTAAAATAAATAAATAATAAATAAATAAATAAAAAATGTGGCAAAACAGTTTAGAGAATTCAAACAGACAGTAGAATGCAAATATAAATTAAAATGTAATATAAGAGCAAAAAATAGGCACTTATAGTTAGTTGGAAGCAATGGATGCCTCAGATCTTTCAGTATCTCAGTGAAGAACTGTTTTAAATGCTCAAGTGAATCGAGTGATACCAAGCAGTCTAGATTCAGCAAGTCTGAATCTGGCCTATGCTATAAAATACAAAACTACTAGAAATTCAAAGTGCATAAAATCATAGTCATAACAGCAAAAAAAAAAAAAAAAAACAGTTTAAATAAAGCAGCAATTCACCAGCAATTCCTAGCTTAGAAGGGCATAGGCCACACTCTTCTGCCACAAAAGTCTAGACCACAAATCTTCCGAATGTAAAACAACTGGCTTTGGAGCTGAAGTGCTTAAGTCAGAACAAAAACACTTCAGAATAACAGACACACAGCAATTTCCAGCTTAGAAGGGTGCATGCTATCCTGTCCTGCCACAAGAGTTTTGACCACAAATCTTCCTAATGTGAAATAACTGGTTTGGAACCCTAGTGCTTAAACCAGAACAAAGACACTTAGAACAACAAGCACAATAAGCCTTCACCCAGCAATTCCCAGCTCAGAAGGGCAGAGGCTACCCTCTTCCTCCCACAAGACTGTAGACCACAAACCTTCTTAATGTGAAATAATTGGCCTGAAGCCCAAGTCTTTAAACAAAGGCTATGAAGCTTAGAATAACAATTTACAATTTAATAACTAACAACCAGTAATAAATGCAGCAGAATAAATGCAATTGAACACTTTTAATAACAAGTAGCAAAAGCAAAATAAAGTAGGAGGAGACACAAATACAGTAAAAGCTTCTTAATAAAGTGTGACTTTTTTTCATATTATATATCTATGGATGTACCTTGAACCACTGAAATTACATTTTTTCAAAATGTAATTTTGTGACTCCATTTTTCTGAAAGTGCATTTATTCAAAAATGCACTTTCATGAAAACTCGAGTCAACAAACAACAAAAAAAAAACATAATAACCCCACTGCACCCCCACACCCCGCAACTTATATATTCTAACTCTGACATCACATTACAGTGGGGGCAAGGGAATATTCCCTTATCCCCACTGCGCCGCAATCTACAACACCAACCTCGCTTGCTGTTCATTGAGTCATTTTTTTTTGAAAGTACATTTTTGGATAAATATAATTGCAGAAAAACGGATCAGAAAAGTGTAATTTTGGTGGGTCGAGGTAGACCCATACATATATATATATATATATATATATATATATATATATATATATATATATATATATATATATATACACACACACACACAATATATATATATTCAGTTTTAAACATTTCTCAGCTATTTTCAACCCTCCACATTTTACTATTACTTTCATTACCTTTATATTTTGCTAAAATCTCCCACCATAATTAGCATATTTATCAACCCATACTTCATTATCTCATCAAACATTAATCTTTCATTTGTGTCTGTCTATGCATACAACACAGTTAATCTAATAACCCTTTTGTTTTCTTCTTATATCATGTACTTCCACCTTCCCTGGCAATACTGTTATAACATCTAGTATTTTTAGTTCACTCTTAATAATGATATGTGTCCCTGTGCATTTGTCATTTCTCACTGACCATAATCTTCTCCATACTGCTCTAGACACCTTGTATCGTACAAACATATCACATCTACACTTGATTTTGTACACCATTCATTCAATATTAATCCTCTGATTGTTGCATGCTATTCACATTTAATGTTATTATACCTATGTCATCCTTTTCATTTTTGTATATTTTTTATTTCTAGTTCTTATTTTTATTTTTCTAACTCTTCCCCCACTAGATTTTTCAGTGTTTTCTCATGCTTTTCCCATCTCATATTCTCCAGCCCTTTCATTACTTGTTAAGCATGCATTCTTTTTTTTCTTTTGCTTCTGAGCATATTCTCTGATTAAATCATTGCCTTCTTCTCTCTTCCCATGTTTCCATATTATCCATATTTTCCTCTTCACTTTTTCTCTTTTTCAGAGTTTTGTCTGTCTTCTTTGCTTGTTTCCCCATATTTTTTCACCATCATAATACCAGAAACATTTTTTTCAGGCTGCTTTCTTCTGTACAGTCTTCCTCACTAGCTAACCTTTCATTTTCTAACACAGAGCAAATAAAACAAAAACGATCAAGTTAATTCCATTCCCCGCATTTTTGACTGCAGTTTCTGATAGTATGTCTCCCACTTTTACCACTTCTTATTTTATTACTATCTTGTACGTCCCCACAGAAAAGACAGGAGCTTTAGGGTGACACTAATACCTCACACTTCCTTTTATTCCATTAAGAAATATTATATTTGCAATTTGTTGCACTTTCCCTTCTTTACATCCATAAAATACGTAGAGTAAATGGGGGAGCAAGTTTCAAACCCTGCACCCACGACACACAAAGCAGTAGCATTAACTCACTATACTAACTAATCATTAGGTGTTGATATGGTTCTTTTTAATAATAAGTAGTAAAAAACACTAATATCTGGCATATAGTTAATGATTGCAGTAGTCCATGAATCGTGTGGGAAGGGTAGCTGTAAACAGCAACAGCCAGGAATGTGTCTTTGTGGAGTGAAGCTTCAGTACATATACAGGAATAACCAGTAGACAGCACCAGGGAGAATATTTACTGGGAATTAATTAAAAAGTTAATAGCAAAACAGGTTTATTTTCATGATGCATCTTATAAACAATAAGGAAAATGAAACTCTAATGCCTGCCATTATTGACTGATTGTAAGATCTGTGTTTTGTGTGAGCAAAAAAGATATTGGGGATGTTATGACAACTGAGGAGTAGGTAAAAGCTGGACGTGTGTGTGTGTGTGTGTGTGTGTGTGTATGAGCTTGAATGTGCATAGAAGAGTGACTATTGGTTGTCTTTGCCAGTGCATACATGGGCAGTCAGTGATAACTACTGCAGAAAGATGCTCATGTTCATTGTTTTTCACTATTGCAGTCATTACACTTGGGTTATCCTGCTGGCAGGCTACCCACAGTCGGCCTGAATTCCAAAGTCCTGGTCTGGCGTCGGTTGCTGTCGCCTCTTCCCTGACGTCAGTGCGCCGGGGGTATAAAAGATGCAGCCGACACCATTTTCTTCAGTCTTTCTTGCCGTGCCCAAAGCAAAATCAGTTCGCAAGTGCCGGTCGGCCGACTCCTGAGATTTTTGAAATCGAATTTCAGATCCAAAATCTTCAATAAAGCTAAGTACCCCATTGGGGAAACTTTTTTCTTGCTCAGACCAATGTCAGAAAAAGTTAATAATTGTATTTCTTGTGGGAAGCAAATACCTCATAAGGATTTTCATTCTTACTGTATTCCTTGCCTAGGCCCTGACCACGACATTGCTAGCTGTCGGTTTTGTGCTAGATTTAACCAATGCACTATTAAGCGTCGGTACGATTTTGTTTTTCATTACTTTGGCCGAAGGTTTAATTATATAATGCCATCGGAACAGCCGACAACCGGAGTTTATAAAAAGCGCAAGGAAAAGGGAAAGGACAGGCATCCGAGGTCCAAAACCAACGACGAGGCCTCCGCTAGGCCAGTCGCCAGTTCGCCGGTTCTCAGTGAGACGCTTTTGCAGCCCCTGATGCCCGCTACCTCAGAGCCACAGGCCGCTTCCGACTCCCACGTGGAGACAGCTAGGCCTCTGGATACTCAAGGTATTGGACACTTGGAAACTATTCTCTCAGATGGGTCCGGAGCCACTGAGCAGGCATCGGCTTCCGAGGGTATTTTCAGACCTACACAGTTATATATCAAGCCAACCTCAGCTTCCAAGGCAAAGACTAAAACAGCTTTAAAGACAAAGAAACAAGTACAGCATTCTCCAAGACAGACTTCCATACCTAAGAAACAGATGCTTAAAATGGCCGAAGACCTAATTACTTTGATCAGGGGTTCCCATCCCCCTCCTGATAAGAGGCCTAGGCAAGACACATAATATGATTCTTCTGATCAGGTTTCCATTTCCTCTGACTCCTCTTCAGAACAGGGGTACTCTTTTCCTCCTTATGAGGATTCTGATGCTGAAATATCTATTCCTTCAGCTTCTCCTCCTGAGGATTATTCTTTTGGGGAAACCCTGCATACCATGAGGGAGCATTTCCACTGGGAGAGCCAAGATTACTCAGAATCTAAGAAAAGGCTCAGAGACTTTCTTCTACTACCTCAGCACAGACCTCTTGCTATTCCACCTGTTCTAGACATTGTAGATGATGTATTTTCATTGTCTAGCCTGTCTCCTGACTCTTTACCTCCTGCACCTGTTAAGCCAGACAGATACTACAGGTTTCCAGACTCTCATAAATTTCTATATAAAAAACCTGCTGCTGACCCCTAAACTATATCTCAGGGTCCCAAAGGGGTCAAGGCCTCTGCTGCAAAAAATCCTGTCTCCTCGGATAGGGATTCTACGGCCCTGGACAGATGGGAGAAAAACGTTTACACTTCTGCTACCTTGGCTGTAAGGGCTTTAAATTGTCAGTTTCATATGCTTAAATATCAACAATACTTAATGTCACTGCTAAACAGAAAATGCTGACAAATTCTGAATGTTCTGACAACAAGGAAATGCAGGATTTATTGCATGCAGCTGAACAAGTGGGAAAGCATACTTTGCAATGTGGTTTTGATTCACTGGAGGCCTCTTGCAGGGCCGCTGTTACAGGTTCTGTCATTAGAAGGCATGCTTGGTTAAAGGAACAGAATCTGCCTGATCATGTTAAAGCAAAATTATTGGATGCTCCATTACAGCATGATACTTTGTTTGGTGTTAAGGCAAAAGAGGTGTTGAAGAAAGTGGAGGATAAAGCAAAATCTATGCAGACAGTAAAGGATTTCTTACATGTACAACCACCCAGATTTAGCAGGAAATGGCCTTCTAAGAATTGGTCCTTTCCAGTGTCAGACAGGCTACAAAGAGGCAGATACAGATGCCCTAGAGGCAGACAACAGCCCCAAGGCTCATGCAGGCCCAAACAATGGGGTGCTTCTACCTCCAAAAGTGGAGAAGACAAATCACAGCCATATAGGAGACAGTCCCAACGACTTTCCTCTGCCAATGCCAAGCACTTACCTTTTGGCGCACCCTTAGGGGGAAAGCTAGCACTTTTTTCACAAAATTGGCACATGATCACCCAGGACAAATGGGTCTTAAATATAGTCTCTCAGGGCTACAGGTTCCACTTTTACACCCTTCCAAAGGCAAAAGGTATGCCAGACCTGCCACACAATCAATGGGCAGAGGCACAAAAGCAAGTTTCATCTCTCATAGACATGAGGGCTATTCAGCCAGTACCACAACAAGAGCAGGGACAAGGATTTTACTCAAGACTTTTCTTAGTACCCAGAAAGCACAAAGCCTGGAGACCAATTCTGGATCTGTCTATTCTAAACACTTTTTTGGACGTTCCAAAATTCAAAATGTTGACTCTGCAGCAGCTTCTGCCCATACTGGGCAAGAAGGCTTGGCTTGTAACTTTGGACCTCAAAGAGGCATATCTGCATTCCCAATCAGACAATCTTGCAGAAGATACCTCAGATTCATAGCTGGCTCAATGCACTACCAATTCTCTGCTCTGCCCTTTGGCTTATCTACTGTGCCCAGGGTCTTCACAAAATGCCTGGCACCAGTAATTGCATTTTGCAGACAAAGAGGAATTCAAATATATCCCTACTTGGACGACTGCCTTATTCAAGCAGAGAGCAAAGACATTCTACTAAAGCATCTGGCGTTTGTAAAAAGATTACTAATTTGCCTAGGGTACACAGTAAATGAAAATAAATCAAAACTAGTACCCTCTCAAGAGATAATATTTCTGGGTGCAAGCTTAAATACAACTGCCCAGATGGAATATCTCACACCAGACAAACAAAGGCAACTGACTTCTTACTTCGAAAGCATGGCAACAAAGACCCAGTTATCTGAAAGAAAAATTCTGCAGGCTTTGGGCTTCATGGCATCCTGCATTCTGCTAATTCCATATGCAAGACTGCATATGAGGAAGCTACAATGGTATCTAAAAAGTGTTTGGACTCAACATTGCCACAGCCTGGAAACATTAATTACCCTCATTCCTTGCCTGCAACAGGTGTTTCGATGGTGGGCACAGGTCTGTCACCACAACAAGGGAAAGCCATTCACTTTACCCACAGCCAGGTAGACACTAACAACAGATGCATCAGATTATGCCTGGGGGGCACACATGGCAGGAAAATATATTCAGGGCACATGGCCCGCAAGCCAAAGGCATCTTCATATCAATCAAAAAGAGATGCTAGCTGTACAAAATGCCCTGACAGCCTTCAAGGATCTACTTCATCCAGGACAACTGCTGATAAAGATGGACAATACTACAGTCATGTGGTACATAAACAAGCAGGGAGGCACACATTCTTACCCCCTTTGCAGACAAGCCATGATTTTGTGGAACACAGCATTGACTTATCAAGTACACCTGCAAGTACAATTCCTGCCAGGAAAGACAAATGCTCTTGCAGATGAACTAAGCAGACACCTCATGGATCCACAAATCTTCAGCATGATAACAAGGAAATGGGATGCCCAGACATAGATCTATTTGCCTCCCCTCACAACTGCCAACTACAGAGATTCTGCACAAGGACTTATCACAAACAAGCATGGAAAGTGTATGCTCTGTCATTCAGCTGGAAAACCCTTACAGTATATGCCTTTCCTCCACTGCCTCTCCTCCCCAAGGTACTCCTAAAGGTCAGACATGAAATGCCAAAAATGATACTGATTGCCCCAGATTGGCCACGCCAGCACTGGTACCCAATCCTAAAGAGCTTGTCTCAAGGCCCAGCCTGGACATTACCTCAAATTCCTCATTTACTGACCCAACAAAATAATCAGATCCTGCACAGCCAACTCAGAACCCTAAATCTGGCTGCATGGCGGATAATGTAACCATTCAGAACACACCTCTCTCTAAAGCGGTTATGGATGTTATTTTGGAGGCCAGGAGGCCCAGCACCAGAAAATCTTATGCAGAAAAATGGAAGAGATTCTGTGCTTGGAACCAGGCACAAGGAATTGACATGCTTGTACCAAATATTCCTCAGATTTTACAATACCTGAGTTGCTGGACAAAGGCCTATCCTTCTCATCAATTAAGATCCATGCCTCTGCCATTTCAGCTCATTACAATACGGATCCCCCGATTTTTTCACATCCACTGCTAAGGCAGTACCTCAGAGGGGCCAAAAACATAAGACCTCCAAGGAGAGCACCAATACCTGCATGGGACCTCAATTTTGTCTTGGAAAAGCTCACACTGCCTCCTTTGAGCCAGCCAATACAGCTGAGATAAAATTCTTATCATGGAAGACAGCTCTGCTCCTAACAATAACTTCAGCAAGAAGAGTCTCAGAGTTATAGGCATTAACGGCTGTGGAACCTTTTATTATTTTCCATCTGGGCAGGGTTTCTCTAAGGACAAACCCAACATTTATGCCTAAGGTAGTGTCCAGTGTGGCTCTTAACCAAACCATTCATTTGCCTACCTTTTATCCAAATGCACAGAATAAAGGGGAGAGACTTCTGCATTCTTTGGACATACACAGACAGTTACGCTTCTACTTGGACAAAACTAAAGCTTTCAGAAAGACTGAGCAACTTTTAGTGGCGTATGCTGCAGGATCACAAGGAAAGGCTATTTCAAAGCAGACTATTTCAAAATGGACAGGCCACTGCATTAGTTTCTGCTATTCACAACATGGCAAATCAGTCCCTAAGGGCATTAGGCCACATTCAACTAGAGCAGCAACCACTTCAGCAGCCTTCCTCAGAGGAGTACCAACCAAGGATATTTTGGAGGCTGCAACTTGGACTTCAGTACACACTTTTACAAAGCACTACCACCTTCCTCTTTACTCTAAATCCAGAGCAGGCTTTGCCACTGCAGTTCTGCAGGGCCTCATAGCCACTCCTAATTCTATTTAGGCCCAGCCTCAGCTTTGGGATTCAACCCAAGTGTAATGACTGCAACAGTGAAACATGATGAACATAGTACAGTTGTGTACCTACCAAAAATTTAGATGTTCGAGTGTATTCACTGTTGCATTCCAGGTTACCCTCCCTCCATCCCCCTTTTTCATTGCTGGGACTTATCTATACTTCTCTATTCTATACAACCTATGTGGTGTATTTGCTTGTAGATGAAGGTAATGATTATGTTACTGCATGCTTTTTAATGAGCAGAATTTTTAGCCTACATTTTTGGGGTCACCTGACATCTGGGGCAAGAAAAACTGAAGAAAATGGCGTCGGCTGCATCTTTTATACCCCTGGCGCACTGATGTCAGGGAAGAGGCGAAAGTGTGGTAAGAGTTGTAGCCTGGCATTGCAGGGGTGCTCTCTGGAGCCTTGAACCAGGCCTCAATTACTGCACACATATCAATGTTCTCCATTTTTGGAAGTGCCTCGAGAGAGTGCATTTTGACATTTAGACTTCTAGCATTGAGTAGCATTTCCTTCAGATTTTGCATGCTTGTATCTGTTACGGTGGTGGTTTTGTCCTTTGAACCTTGCCTAAAAAAGGCACTATAGGGGTGGCAAGAGCTTTAGCCAGTAACTTGAATCCCAGGGGTGACAGGTGCAGACCATCTCTGGCAAAGCATCATGGTTTGTCGATCATGTCTTCCCAGGCAGACAGATACTGGATCCCCTTTGAATAACACCAGAAACTTAGCCAATTATTAAGTCAATCATTTTGTCCTTATACTGTGGTATCATTCTGGGCGAAGGCAGGATGCTACTCAGGGCTAGGGTCTTACCTGCCTGGGCCACATGATCCAAGAGCTCTTCCATGTCTCTTTTCATGTAGTCCAGGGAGGTATGTCTCAAGTCATTCACTCCAACATGGACAATGACAGAGTTGTATTTGTACTTGTTGTGGAGTGACATGAGTGCATGCATTATATGGTGGATCCTGGAACCCGACAGGCAGCTGACTGTAATTTTCTCCTTGTTTAGCCTGGTGAGTGGGACATCAGTGTGCCTGACTATAGAGTCACCTATGACTAAAGTGTTGGGTAAATTGTATTGCCTTAGGGGCTGTTGGGTGGCACACTGGTGTTGTGAGCTATGTGTCACTTTAGTTGTGACTGGTGTTTGTTTGTGTTTCAGCTTCAGAGATCCTTGTTGCTTGGGCAGGTTAATGTTAAGGGCCTCCGCATATGTGGGTTAAGTTTTGCTATATGTGGGTCTTGATGGTGTGGGTTTTGAAGGGCTATAAGTTGCATGAGGTGTAGTGCAGGTGTTAACCTTCTCCTCTTGACCGGAGAGAGCTTTACTTCCAGTTTGGCTATGTAAGTGCATCTCTCGCAGGTTGTAGTGTTGGGTGGTAGGAGGAGAGGGTTGTCTGTGTACATGAGCCAGTTGTCGCATTGCTGCAGTATGCCCAGATTCACCAGGTGGACAGGAGAAATCACCAGAAACTGACCCTTGGACATACCTGTTTAAGTGCTTTTTTTGTAAAATATAAGAGCTGTTTTCCCTTACCTTTGCAAGGTACTTTGCAATTATAGGCTGTTTTGCGCCTACAATTAATTTTTACTTAATGACAAGGAGAGTTGAGTGCTTGTATCTGTTTCAGGCTTCCTAGTGCTTTCCAGCAGGTTCTAGAGCAAGTACTAGTCACAGGGGTTCAGATTTTAGTGCTACTACTGAGAAATAAGCTAGTTCTAAGGGAAAATTTGAAGAGCAGACTTTCTGTCACCTGGAATAGTTTAACTGTAGCCTCGTGGTGCTGCACAATGTGAAAAATGTGCAAACACACGTGTTTTAAGCCAGAAAGTTGAAAGGGATAGAAATCAGCCCAAAAAGGCTAATAAAATTACAATTTCACAGCTGGAAACTACTCCTTTAGTGTTAGATAGGCAGTACAATGCTCACCACTCCCACTGGTAAGCAGTAGGACTTCCCTCTGCCACAGCAAGGTCTGGATATCTCTGAACACAGAAAATAAAGTCCTGAGACAAGCAAAGCCGGGGATATGGACTGGCTAGGAAAGGTGGGAAACGAGCAAATATGATAGTAGTTTTTTTTTTGTTAAAACAGGATAAACAATGCAATAATACAGTAAATAAGCACAGAAAAGGCTAACACACGAGTGTGTAGTCCTAAACAGTAAATGCAATTAAAACTCTACAAAATTAGCAATTTAAAACTTTTTAAATGAAGCAAGGCAAGTGCACTACTGAAAAACGATTTAAGAGGCAGTAATACAGCAGAATAAGTAGCTAGTCTACATATACAGAGAAGTCTATATATAAAGAAAAGCAGCTAAAACACGCAAACAATTCAGATGCAGTGCAACCTAGAGCACTTGAGTTGTAGCAATAGTAAGGCAATTACAGTTCTAATAAATACTCTAAAATATACTATATATTTCCAAAATGTTTGAGAAGCACAGTCAGAACACAAGGAGATTCAGGCATTTTTTTTTTTTAAGAAAGGGAGAAAGGAGGAACAGAAGGAAAGAAGCGGGTTGGCCTTCTCAGATGTTCTCTCTGTATTGGGTAGAATGACCTAATGACACTAGACTGGGAGGAGTGTCCCAGATCAGATTTACAGTAGGGGCGGGCAACTGCAAAGTCACCAAGTATAACAACAAGACACCAACAGGGAGGGAGGGTGCGGACCAATACTAAAGCTATTAGCCTACACACTTTAGACATTCCTCCTTTCCAGTCCTACTTGCCTCTTCATCATTTACTGTCACATGGGCCTTCTGTGAAGTAATCAGTCCCCTTTTCTTACTCCATATGTTTGCTGAATTTCTTCAAAAGAAGCTCAGTCTCCAGCTACCTCTTGTTTCAAGTCCTTCACTATATACATACCTTTCTTTTCGCATTTTCTTAGTTTTCTAATTTCTTTAGCTTCCTCTTTTGGAATGTACTAATTGGCTTTCTAGCCATATAGCTTTTAGTAAGTTTTATTCCGAGAAAACTCTTCACTGCCCTGTCTGCCATTATTCATTTTAGGTACACAATATTTATTTATTTATTTGTTGACATTAGCTTGCCAGAAAAGTCTGACTAGGTAGGAGCCTATTTTCAGCGGACACCTGGGTGGAAAAGCTTCAGAGAATTAACAAAATCATTTTAGGAGCAATAATTTTACAGTCTTTAAAAATAACACACACACACAAAAAAAACCTGCAGTTTAAACAAATTATACCAAATTAGACATAATATGAAAACATTGGTTAAGGATAGATATAAGTTACATGACAATGATTTGATATTTACAAAACTTTAGTCAGTTTATAGAGAAATTAAAGGTAAGGTAATATAATGCAAATAGCAATTGCAATATGAAGTGAGTGAAAAGCAGGATTATGGTATATTTTGACAGGAAACGAAGTGAGAGAAATTGACAGAAGTAAGGAAGTGAGTGAAGAAGGGAGACTAAGGTGTAAGGTACGAATAGGTATTTCTATATATATATATATTTCCCTTTACATCCCTCTAAATCCATTATTACATTATTGTCCATTTATCTCTGAGCTAGATTTATCACTCTTTAATTCCCTCTGACAGGGCTCCCCATCCCTCTAGTGTTCTATTCAGTTACAATTTATCCTTTGCTATTTCCCTCATCCCCCTCTCCAAATAAACATTTCACATACCTGGTGAATCTCTTTTATTCATTTTTCTTGAGGTTTCATTTGAGTATGTCTCCCATAAAAGATACATGTGGTAATATCATGCACCTGACCACACTAATCCTTCCCCAGACCATAAACATTGCCACCCATTTATCCAACGGTATGCCCATCTCCCCCTGCATTCCTCCCAGTTTCTCCACCTGACCTGTTCTACTTCTTGGAAAATCTTCAAGCCCAAAAATCTCTCTTCCCCATGTATCTTTCATTTCCACTTCTTTCCTTTATTTCTATTGATTTTTCTTGATGATATTCTATTCCTGCTCTGCATTCAAACACTCTGAAAGTTTGCAGAATATGTTGTTTTTTTCTACATTCTTTAATTTTAGCATACTGTTGTCTGCAAACAAGAAGATATTATTTTTATTATCACTGCATTCACGATTCCTCCATATACATTTAATTAATTGCATCAAACATTCAGTTACCGTTAGGAACAGTCCTGGTAACAAGAGGGATCTTTGTTGACTACCCCTTCCCATTGCTGTTTTGTCTGACAATCCCATTTATAAATATTTCAGCTAGAGAGTCTCATATGAGGCAGCTGCTGCATGCATTTCATTCCCCATAATATGTCCTATTACCTTATGCATAAATTTCCTGTACAGTCCCATTTTTCCCCATTTTCTACACGGAGTTGGGGTGTTGCATCAGCTGTCACAATCTCTCTTGATATAGTGCCACTCTCCTACCTTTTTTCTACAATCATGCCTGACTGTCTTGGGTCTTTTCTCACACAATTCATCCATCTCTTTGCTGGACACCCATGTATCCTCTTGCCTTCTTCCGGTGTGTTCCAAAATAATCTTCACCAGATTGTATTCTGCTTTTCTGCATGTGCCTGAACCACCGTAATCTGCTCTTGACCTTCTCTGAAATTGAAGCTACTTGGGCTTCTGCTGTGATGCCCTCATTTCTTCATTTGTCCAGTGCTCCCTATCCTATTAACATTCTATGCAACCTACCACTTGTCTCAGGCACATCATTTCCATCACATCTAGCTTGCGCAACTGCTCTGCCTTCATTGCCTAGTTTTTTGTACCATACAGTAGTACTGGTCACACCACTATTGTATACACATTACTTTTCAGCTTCTTTGGCATTTTTCTGTCATACACTAACCCTGAGACTATGTGCCAGTTGGCTACATCCCCTCTGATTCTAGCTTTAACCTCATTCAGACTTCCCTTCTCCTCAACCACCCTTCCAAGATACTTGAAGGTGTTAACCCATTCCATCGTTTTCCCTTTTATCTGAGCTTTCAATGTCTTCTGATTTCCCCATTTGCTGCAATTACATCTGTCTTATCTGCACTCATTTTTATCCCACGTGCTTTAGTTCAATATTTTCTTCCCTCACCCTTTGCTAAAATTCTTGCTTAGAGTCTGCATATAATGTCACATCGTCTCCATGCAGAAGCATTGTTGATCTGTCCCTCTGATGTGTTTACTAATATAGTTCATCACCAGTATGAACAGCAGTGGTCTCAGGGTTGAATCCTGATGCACTCATATTCCTACTGAGAACCCTCCCGTGAGACCAAACACAGTTTATACCTGAGTTATTGGGACCTTGTACATGGCCTGCACTAATTCTACCAGGGTTTCAGGGACTTCGAATCTTTGCATGACTGTCCATATCAAATTTCTTGGCACCTTGTCATATGCTTTCTTCAAGTCTAGGAATGCCCAGTTGTACTTTTTCCTCATCTCCAGCTTCTCCTCAACTACCTGTCTCACAGCAAACATTAGGTCGGTTGTACTGCATCCCGATCTAAACCTAACTGCTCATCCCCCTTGTTACTTTATACAACGTTGCATATTAATTTATTAATCACCCTCTCCAGAACTTTCATGCAGTGTGACAGGAGTTTGATACCTCTGTACTGTCCACAGTTGTGAATGTCCTCTTTGTTCTTGTACACTGGCATTAGTATGCTTATTCTCCAGTCATCTGGGGTATGCCTTTCTCTACATATTGCTGTACCTTCAAAGATCCTGACCTCTTTACTCCCATAGCTCCTCTCACATTCTTATACTCACTACTCAATCACTGTGTTTTCCTCAATATGTAACAGATGCCTGATTACCTTCTTCTGAAGCTTCATCACTATACCACATTGTAACTTTCACCTTGCAAGTTTCCATGCCTCTGTATTGCTACTTGTAATTCCTAGCGACTGTTATTATCCATACACTAAATGTATTATGAGACTTATCTAAGTTGTTCATTCTCTCATCTGTGTAAGCTTTGTATATATGTATATACATCCATATGTATATTGATTCTTTTGAAGTTAACTTGTTTAATTTTTCTGCTTAGTTTGTACAATTCATACTAATTGTTCTTATTTGTTATGCATTTTTGGAGCTTTTCTGCCTGGGCCTCCACTGACAATGAGCTCTGGCCCAGTGGACTATCCCAGTAAATAAATGCCAATAAATATATAAATAAGATATGTCTCCCCTAACTCACCCAGCATCTTGATCATATCTGCTGTGACCTCATCTGAGCCTGCAGCTTTCCCTGGTTTAATTTTCCTTACTACCGCTATTCCTCCTTCCAGACTGAGCTTCTCTTCTTTCATGGTAGGCTGTGTCCAGAACACTACAGCTTCTTTGGAGTTTTCTTCATTCAGAAGCTGCTAGAAGCCCTCCTTCCACATGTCGTTGATGGCCCTTAGACTGGTGAGCAAGTGTTGCTGGTCTAACATCCCTTATAAAGGGTATCTGATGACTGTCTTCTTTATCTTTATGCTTTTGCTTTGTAACTTGATTGAGTTTCCTAATGCCATCTGCTGAGTCCAGCACAGTGAAACCTATCCACAGAGATCTATTTTAAATATAGGAACTAATTAGTGACAACCAATAGAATTAGTAAATCCATTAAATAATAAAAAATCAGGTTCCTATCACATAGTCTAACTTTTACAAGTTCGAGCCACATATGGTCGAGACCATAAGTTCGAATTTGTAAAAGTTCAAGCATTTGAATGGAAATCTACATAAGCGGAGGTTTCCATTTTGTTCAATGTGTTGCAATCTCGGAGTTGGTATATTTAAGTAGTGGGGGTGGGTGGTAGGCCCAGCCCCCCATGTGGGGATTGCAGGGGGCTTGCCCCCCTGCTTACAATTTATTTTGTTGTCCGTTGGTTTTTTTTTTTTTTTTTTCCTTAGTCGAACGTTTGTAACTTTGAACATAATAGTTCGACCAGTAGGTGTTCGGCATTATGGAACTTCAACAATGTGATATAGACCCAAAAAAATCAATTAAAAAAATTCAGTAAAAAACATAAAATATATAAAATCAACCTACTAATCTGTTTGAATGCCCAAAAATGCTCTAAAGATTACAGACATGTTTTGTGCAAAAGCTTGTCATTGGAAATTATAACTTAGCTGCCCTTATTTTCATAATAGGTGCTAAAGAAGTGTACTCATTTAAACCTGGATATGTAGCTACATTCAGCTTAAGTTGCCTCCAAATCTCTTTATATTCTAAATCTTTCTGCCAGTTAACACCCCTGGGGTCAAGCAGAACAGTATCTAAAATGCCAAATTTGAAATCATTACAATCTGCACATTTCAAGATGTGCTTGTACAAGGCGTTGTTGGATTTACAATTTTTAACATGCTTCTGCTCTTAAATACTCTTGTTCAGTTTCCTATCTGTTTTACCAGTATAGAATGCAGTACATCCAGAACACTTTGTTATATAAATAACTCACTGTGTCAGTTACATTTTTTAATGTAACTGAAATATCATTGTTGGCACCAGCCAAAGTTTTGTTCCCCACCAAAGAGTCTGAACAATAACTGCATCATTCTGTCCTTACAGTTATCAGAAAAGTTGTTGGACCAAGCCTTTCTCATTTCTTGGTACTGTTTAATGTTTTTATCTGTCTTATACACAAAATGGGGTTAATTTCCAATAATAGAGATCAAATCTGCATTGGTCGCTAGTACGTTCCAATTTCTCTTCTCAATCTCTTTAATGTCCATTTTTGGCAGCATTCATCCAATGTGTCTAAATCACATAAAACCAATTTTTATACCATAGAATGGCTAGCCCTGACACAGTGTGCAATGAGTGATCTGTGTTTTCCAATCTAGAGGATACTGCGTACCAAGGTTGATGCCTAAAGCAATTGGTCTGTACAACTCTTCCCACAATAGGCACCTTCTAAAAGTTGTGCTGCTGTCCACAACTCCATTCTTGAGTGAGTCTGAGGTGGAAATACTCAGCAACTTTTTTGGGAGGAGGAAGAAACATCACAGTGAGAACATGCTAACTCCACACACTCATTGGCCAGAGGTCAGGCTTTAACCTCATACCTTGTGCATGGGAACTGAAGTCCTGAACCATTATGGCAGTTGTGTCAGTTTACCAGCTGTACATACAGTTAAAAGTTTTTTCTATATCCATCAGAGCTATTCTTGACTTCATGTTCCCATCCCTTTCAGACAAGTGCAAAAAATTTAATAGTGCATACCAATGGTCTGTCGAGTAACTCCCTTTTACAAAGCCTACCTGTTCTCCTAATATTCCTTGTAATACCTTTCTAAATATGCTGTTAAAAATCTTTTGAACAGAACATTTTCACATTTACATTACACTCCAATATTGGTATATAATTCCACGTTTCGGGCTGCCTTTCTGGTTATCGAAAATGATGACACTTGTACTGTCATTCATTACTGTTATCCTTCCAAGATCCCATTAAATAATACACTGTCACTCACCTGCATCCTTACTCTTTTAGATAATTCCATCAGGAAACCTTATGGCCTTCTTTACCTGTCCTTTTTCCTGTCCATGTGTTCAGTCCTTCCAGCTTCCCTCATTCAATATTTTTTTCCCTTCCAGGCATTAAATACCCCTTCCATCATAGTCTTATTAGTGTATAAGTCCATGTAATACCCTCTAAAAATGTTCCTTATTCCAGCACTGTTTTTATCACATGACCTTCCTTTGACTGTATTATTCAGTTCAAGCTTTCCTCCTTTGGTCTTTAATCCTTCATATAAGTAGTTTAGTTTTTATTTCTCCATTAGTCCACCACCCTTATCCCCTTCTTTTCATTTTTTTTAATTTTAATAGCTACCAAAGTTTTCAGTTGGATTTTCATCTCAAAACCTAACTGAGCTACCTCCTCTCCTGCCATTTCCTGTCTTTTGCCTTCATTTTGCAGTTTCCCTGATCATTTTTTTATTCTCCTCACCATTTCTTCCAGTTTTCTTCTCATCTCCACTTTCTTTCCCATCAATCCTCTTGAAGCTGCTTTTATTCCATCCCAGTCCCTTATTTCCTCTTTAATATCTTTGTGTTTGTTTAGGTCAGGAACATCTTTCTCCATCTGCTACATCAATTCTATATGTTATGGGTTCTACCACGGGCCAGGTTTCCACTTCCATCCTGTGGTATAATTTGAACCTCTCTCCCAGTCCATAATAACTGCATAATTTCAGACATGCTCCTCTATCCACAGTGCAGCCCGGGTAGCTTTCTGATTGTCAGTAGTCTGTCTACTCTGTAGTAACTGTATCATGGTCGGACATACCCCTCTCTCCACAGTACACGCTTGGTATCTGTCTCATTGTCAGTAGTCTGTCAACACCATAGTAACTGTATCATGTTCGGACATATCCCTCTCTCAGCAGTGCCTCCCCCAGTATCTTTCTGATCATCAGTAATCTGCCTACTCCATAGTAACTGTATCATGTTCATAGGTTCATAGGTGTGTACTAGGCTAATGGCCCTGGAGCCTTTACAAGCCTAGCCCGTAGATTACCCTGGCATCGTGCCACCCAATCTTAGTTCCTAGCATTGACCGCTGCATCTGTACCATCCCAGGTGCCTCCCAGTACACTGCTTGTAACCCTGGTTTCCCACCACTGAGTTTTGGAAAACACTGAGGAATTACTGCTGTGTTACTGTAATCCCTCCCAAGGACTAAAAACAAGTTTCACTCCCGCTGCATCTGTACCATCCCAGGTGCCTCCCAGTACGCTGCTTGGAACCCTGGTTTCCTGCCACTGAGTTTTGGAAAACACTGAGGAATTACTGCTGTGTTACCGTAGTCCTTCCCAAGGACTAAAAACAAGTTTCACTCCCGCTGCATCTGTACCATCCCAGGTGCCTCCCAGTAAACTTCTTGGAACCCTGGTTTCCCGCCACTGAGTTTTGGAAAACACTGAGGAATTACTGCTGTGTTACTGTAATCCCTCCCAAGGACTAAAAACAAGTTTCACTCCTGCTGCATCTGTACCATCCCAGGTGCCTCCCAGTACACTGCTTGGAACCCTGGTTTCCCGCCACTGAGTTTTGAAAAACACTGTGGAATTACTGCTGTGTTACTGTAATCCCTCCTAATGACTAAAAACAAGTGTATGTACCCTATAGTAAACTATAGCTCTACCCTCATTCTACCCTGTTGTCTACCAACCCAGTGAGATACAGCTAGCAGCCTACCACAGAATACATTTTTCCCCTCTTATTTACAAGACTCCCCCCTCTCTCTCTCTCAAGTGCCTGAGGTCTTCTCTTGCAATTAACTGTTTGGCCACTAGGTGGAATTGTCCACCCTCTCATTTTCATTTTACAATTTCTGAACAGATCAACAGTTTGAAACTGTTCCCCTTATCCTAGCAACACCAGCTTGCCCCTTAGTTTCTGTAACATAGTCCCTACCCCGTACCTTAATACCCTGGAACTCCTCTCTGCTTCACTGATACACTTCTGCTGCTTCTCTTCCTCTTCCTTGGCTCTTCCCACTCTGTACGCCCTATGGGCTCATTCCGCTCCCCTACCCTACCCCCATTTCCGGCCCAGCCCCAGTGCTCCTACATTTATTTCTGCTGTAAATCCCTCCACTACTCCACCAACCAATCCCCTCCACTCATCTACTCCTCCCCTACCCTCCTCCACTTGCCAATCACTACCACTCCTCCCCACCCACTAAAGTTTTCCTTCACCCTCCTCCCTACTAAATCTCCACAGAAATCATCTACCATGCCTCCCCATACAATCATTCTCATCCCATCTATCTGTATCCTGCTCCTACTCCCTTTATACCTTGCCACCTCCTACACCTACATCCATCTTCACCCTTCCTTCCTATCAGACCCCCCTCTCTCTACCCTCTTCCTCTTATCTCAAGAACACACTTTCATAACATATCCTCCTCTTTAGTTCAATCTCATCCTCTCCACTTTTTCAGAATAAAACTTCTTCCACTCTCTATTAAATACTGCAAGCCTAAACTAATACATTACTATTCTTGACTATCTAACAATCCAAAACTACTTCATTCCCTTCCTCAACTACCTCTGCTTATTTGGGGACATACACCCTAACCCAGGACCAAATTCCACACCTACCCTTGCTCCCCCTGTAATCAATAATAAGTCCAATCTTAAATACCTAAAATTCCTCACCATTAATGCCCAAAGCCTAAAAAATAAAGTAACACACTTTCATGGTTGGTTAAATCACAACTTGCCCGACATTGTAGCCATCTCTGAAACATGGCTAAAACCTCACATTAGCAACTCTGAATCCCCCCCCCCCCAGATACCAATGCCTCAGATATGACTGCATAAATAGAAAAGGTGGTGGTGTAGCCTTAATCTACTCCAACCAGCTATCCATCAGCCCATATCCCAACCTCATCCCTCCATTCAACAATGCTGAACTAGTAATAAGCCTTCTAAAAGTAAACAACCACAAAAGTATCTGCATAATTCCCTCTACATCTCCCCTGGAAATAACACCACCAGTACTCTTGAGGAAATCCTATCCTGGGCCTCCGCCAATATCAAGCTAGAGACTTATATACTTGGAGATGTAAACATGAACTGGAATAACATCAACAACCCTTACCCCTCCTTATCCATCAATCTATTTAGTTATACACAACTAACTAACTAACTCCATTACCAGGCCTAACAAAACAAACATTGGTTCCATACTAGACTGGATACTAGTATCCCATCCAAACAAAGTCAGAAATTCCAGTGTCATACCTGACCCATTAGAAGACCACTTACCAGCCTTCACCCATCGAGCTACCACCTCTTCTTCTCAATTACACCAGTTTATCCAGACTCGAAACTTCACAAACTTTAACTCAATAACTTTCTCTGACTTTGTAAGACAAACTAACTGGAACCCCCTAAAAACCCTTCCTCTAGACCAAACCATTGAGTTTTTCAGTTCAACCTTTTTAAATATCCTGAACTCCCTAGCTCCAATAAGAACAAAAAGAGTAAAAGCCAAGACTGCCACTTGGCTAACCAAAGACACCAAAAACCTTATGCTACAAAGAGACAAAACATGGAAAACATATCTCCAACACAAACAGCCTGAAATTATACTTAGAAACAAACAACTATGCAATCTTGTTAAAAAACAAATAACGAGAGACAAAAAGTCTTACTATACCAAACTTCAGTTAAATAATCCAAAAAACCCCAAACTGTTCTTGAACTCCATTAAGTCCATTCTCAACCCAGGTACTAAAATCAATCCCTGCCGAAACACCAGCAAATCTGACCATGAAATAGCCTCTCTATTCAATTCCTTCTTTACCAACTCTATAGCAGAAATAACCAAGTCCTTCCCCCAGAATAACCTTCCCCCTCAATCCACCCAATCCTCCTCATCCCCAACTCCTCCTCCTCCTACTTTTGAACTTAAACCTATCTCAACCTCTCAC
Source organism: Protopterus annectens (assembly GCF_019279795.1). NCBI lineage: Eukaryota > Metazoa > Chordata > Ceratodontiformes > Protopteridae > Protopterus > Protopterus annectens. The sequence continues at coordinate 1,723,904,558 of NC_056732.1, read as the reverse complement.
ATAAAGAAGCTACTCTCTAACCTAAAACCTTGCTCCAATGCCCCTAACAACATCCCATCCACCTTCCTAAAAACAGCCGCAGATGGTATTGCTCTCCCCGTCAGTATTCTGATCAGTCGATCCATGCTGGAATCATACATTCCTAAATTAAGGTGTTCCGCCTTTATTCTACCTCTCCATAAAGAAGGCAAAAATAATAGTACTTCAAACTTCCACCCCATAGCTATCCTCTCCCCAATCTCTAAACTCCTTGAAAAATGCATCCACCTTCAGCTTATGCCTTTCCTATACAAACACCAATTAATCACTCCTACTCAACACGGCTTCCGACCTGGCCACAGTACCATCACTGCTCTTCTCTCCTTCCTACACACTGTAAACCTCACCCATGACTCTGGAAAAATAGTTTCTACAGTTCTACTGGATTTATCCAAAGCATTTGATACCATCTCCCACATCCACCTCCTAAACCATATTTCTAATCTTAATCTCTCCCTCAATACTTTATCCTGGTTCTCTAGCTATCTTTCCAACAGTTCTCAGGCTGTAAAATGGGAGAAAGGCTCATCTACCTTCATTCCTACCCCCACTGGAGTACTCCAAGGATCCATACTTGACCCAATGCTATTCAACATGTTTATTAACGACTTCCACAAAGCCTTACCCAACACCAAAATTGTGCAATACGCAGATGATTCTACTTTAATCTGCTGTGCCTCAAACCTTTCTGAACTCCAAACAGTCACCCAAACTGCTTTCTCCTCTACTGAAAACTGGATGCTCCAAAATCATCTCTCTCTAAATGCTAGCAAATCCAAAATACTTCTTTTCTCTCCCTCAAAAGCTCCCCACATTGACAAAATGTCATTCCAAATCACTAGCCTAAACAATTCTACTATAGAAGTTGTTCCCTTCGCCAAACTTCTCCGTGTTACTATCGATGAATTTTTAATGCTTCCTACATAGAAATAACTAGCAGAAATAGAAATGTAAGGAGCAATAGTTTTTCTAAGTGTCATACTAGTGGGTTGGTCTATCTTGCCTTGTGTAAGGAATGTAAATCCTTTTACATAAGCAAAACAGAAAGAAAACTCGAAACACGCATTTATGAGTATTCATACAAGATGAGTAAGGCTAATACAAACAATGCACTCTTTCATCATAAGACAGTTTGTAATAAGGCTACTTTTTCATTTTTTGTTTCGGAAGTTGTACCCAAAGAAATAAAAGGGGTATGCAGGAAGTCAGATTAGAATATCGTGAGCTCTACTGGCAGATAGTGTTAGATGCTTCTAAACAGCCAGGGCTCAATGATATGCTTTCCATTGCACCCGTTTTAAAATTAAGAGCTGCCAAATTGTAATTAATTTTTACACTTCTAGGCAGCTTTGGAATGCATTTGAACATATACCACTATATACTATGCTATGTAGTTGATTTAAGCATTTTTTTATGCTAAATCGTTAAGTTACATATGATAAGTTGTATATGATTGTTTTTATCTATCTAATGAACAATAATAGTTCTTATTAAGTTGTCTAATATGTTTAATTTATGTTTTAAATGGTTTTAACTGCATGCGATTTTCAAAGCATTGTTTTTTTGTTTGTCTTTTCCTATTGGAGTCGATTAATTCATTTGTTGTCCAATTATACCTGGTTACATCACAACTGGTTCATTATTTAAGCAAGGTTAAGGCATTCTTGTTTTTGTATCTGACAAAGGTTTTACGAAAACGCCAATTTTACTGTGTAGCGTTCATTATAGCATGTACCTCTGTTTTTTTTGGTTTGAATAAACTCTACTTCAGCTTGTGCTCCATTTGGCTGCTCTCAGTGACTTTTTTGGTTTTTACTATCGATGAAAACCTAAAATTCGATACTCACATCCAGTAAAACATTAAGAAAACCCATATAAAACTTGGCTTACTATACAGAAACAGCCACTTCCTCTCTCCCTCCACTAGACTAACGCTAGCCACTACCTATCTGCTCCCCTCACTACTATATGGTGCTCCCCTACTAACTAATTTATCCGCTACTCTTACCTCCAAACTGGATGTCTGTTACAATAAGATTTCCAAATTCGCTAGCAAGGCCAAATCCTCCTCTCACCATTGTGCTTCCCTTCATTTGCTAAATTGGCTTGAGCTCCCCAACCATTTAGATTACCTCCAACTCATCACAGCCCACAAATTATTATTTCAACCAACTAGGTGTCCTGCGCTATCTAACATCCTCCAACTTTATACTCCTCACAGAACTCTCAGATCTACCCACCAAAACCTATTCTCTGTCCACAAACCCAACCGCCCTGCAGGTCAGCATCTCCTATCATTTTCCTCAGCTAAAAAATGGAATTCTCTCACTACTTCCCTAAGGACCTGCAAAAACTTTGAAAATTTTAAAACTCAGCTACATTCCCATCTCTTCTCAACCAGGAAATGAAACTGTGCTCTCCCCCTCACTCCTCCTAACCACTCCTTCCCCCTTACTCCCCTGGCTAACTCTGAACTCTAGCTGACCAGTTGACCTGATACAATTTGTACTCTCTGTAAATAACAAAACTGTACTTTGTATGTTAAATGTTATTGGCTGTTATTCATGCTAAAACAAAAATGTAATTGCTTCCTTGTTGTTGTTCTTCTTCTATGTATGTTAAACGCTATTGCCAGTTTCTCATGTTAAAATGAAATTGTAATTGCTTACTTCTTCTTAATTGTACCTATCTAAAGTATGCTTTGCAATAATTCACTGTAATATTCTCTGTAACCAAACTGTGAAATGCAAAGCTTTTCTCCCTGGGCCTCCACTGAAAATGGGCTTCCTGAGCCCAGTGGACATCCCCGATCACCAAACTGGAAATAAAATAAGTAAAATAGTGCATCTATAAGTAGAGCCACTGGAGTGATCCCCGGGGTGAATTATCTATTTCCCATCCACTCATCAAGATTTCTCTTGAAGAGGACCAGTGAGGTGCTCTGCTTGACATATATAGGAAGTCTACTCCATAGCATGAGCAGTCTCTGGGTTATGAACCTGTCCCTCCAGCATATTCTGTTGATTGCGGTAATTAGGTTGAGGTCTCTGGAGTGTGTGGTGTGGAGGGATTGGGATTTCTTTAGATGTAGCATTTCTAACAGCACTGGGTCAGACATGGCTTTGTAAGAGAGGAGAGATTGCCTCTAAGTAGGTGATATGAGACAGAGAATAGTTGGTGTTTTTTGAGTCAGTCCATATAGGACAAGTGTTTACAGCCTAGGATCCTCTTTGTGAAGTACTTTTGCAGCCTCTCCAGTTGTTGCAGGTGTCTAGTGAGGTACATACAAATGGGGCATTGTACTCAATGATTGGCCCATGAGGGAAGTGTAGAGGGAAACAATGACTTCTTTCTTACTGGATGCAAGACCCTTAGTAATGAGATGTGCCACATAGAAGGACTTTCTGACCACAGTGGCAATGTGGTGGTCAAAAGAGAGGTTGCTGACAACCTGTGTTCCCAGATTTCTTATAATGCCTTCTGTGTTCAGTGCACTACCATCAATGTGGTAATTCATTGCAACCGGGTTTTTCCCAAGGGGAATGATGACACATTTTTTGGCACTGAGCTTAAGGCCATGGTTCTGACACCAGTCATGTCATTGAGGCCTTTCTGTAGGATGTCAATATCACTTGGGGAGTTAATAATAGCTCCCAACTTGCAATCGTCTGTGAACTTTGTCAGCCAGAGTCCCTTCATATTGGCCTGAACTTCAGAGAAGTAGATACCAAACAGTAGAGGACCCAGGACAGTATCCTGCTGGACTCCACTCGTGACTGGTCAGCAGTCTGACTTGGAGTCAGTTACTTTCACACTGTGGTTTCTATCTGTGAGCCAATTTGCAACCCACCTAGTGATATAGGGGTTGATGCCTAGCTTAGTGAGGTTTTCCTATGATTCCTGAGTAAGGAATGGTATCAAAGGCCTTGGCCAGATCAAGGTAGGCTGTATGAACCACCTTGTCTTCATCCACAGCTATGGTGACCGAACCAAGGAAGTTGAGCAAGCATGATCTTCCCTTCACAAAACCAAATTTTGTATGATCCAGAGTTTGGAGATTCCCTATATCCTTGTTTAATAGGTCCATGATGATGTATTCCATAGCTTTGCATATCAGACTCATCAGGCTAATTTGGAAATAATTCCTGGGGTCTGTGGTCACTCCTCCTTTGTGGAGAGGGATGACTGTAGCAGTGTGCCATTCAGTAGGGACAAAGCCTTAGGTGAGGCTGTGATTGAACAGGGCACACAGGTGAGGTGCCAGTTCACTCTGTAGTTCATGTAGAACACAGCCAGGGATATTGTCAGGTCAAATAGAAACTGTATTCTTGGTCTTAGACAGTGCTGTTTTAACCTGTGCAGCAGTAATACTGGGTGCCTGGCAATCTACTGGTATTGTGATTGGTCCTTTGGGGGGGGAGAGAGGGGTAAAGTTAACACTGAATCTGTCAGCCAGTATATTGGCAATATCTGTTGGCTTGGTATAGGAGGTACCATTGTGCAGCAGCTCAGAGTAAATCTGGGTATTGCTGTGGAAATTCTTTACATAACTATAGAAGGCCTTGTGGTTGTCTTTACTATCTGCTACAATTCTGTTTTCATAGCTAGCTTTAGAGGAGTCGATGAGAGATTTCATCCATTTGTTGAGGCTGATAAGGGGGTTTTTCCAGTCTTGGGACTTCGCCTTATTCTGCATCAGTTTCCTCCTTCTGTTGTAGAGTTTGTTTTTGGCAGGGGACCACCATATTGACTTCCATTTTTTTGAGGAGAGTGTCTTAGTTCTGTTGGGTATGACGAGATTCATGCATTTGTGTACATGTTCGTACAGTGCATTGGTGTATGATTCAGCGGTCATGCAACTATTCTCCATTTGCATAGGTGCCGTGAAGTTAGCCACCTCTGTTTTTAGGAGCTCAAAGTTAGCTTTGGAGAAGTTTTTCATGGTGGTTACCTTTGCTGGGGGGGTGGGGGTGGGAGGGATGTCGATTTCCAAGGTGATTAGTTTGTGGTCGGATCTAACCAGGGAGGAGATGACTATTGCTGTAGAGCAACAGTTGCCCATGTTAGTAATGACCAGGTCAAGCAAGTTGCTACCTCTACTGGGGGTAAGAACAAGTTAGTCCAGAGCATTAGAATTAATCCAGAAAGCATTGGGCAAGTGCATTGGTACATGAGTAGTTTTCCCAGTTAATGGAAGGGTAGCTGAAGTCGCCTAGTATGAGAGTGTTAGGTTGGACTCTAATATTCTCCAGGGTGCTTAGGAACATGGAGTGTGAGTCTTGAGACATGGTTGGGGACCTATAGCAGGCTACGACCTGAATCGCTGTCTGACATGCTCCTCTCTCTCTCTCTCTCTCTCTCTGCAGTTCACTCCCTATATCTTTCTGATTGTCAGTAGTCTGTCTATGCCAGAGTAACTGTATCATGGTCGGGCATACCCTTCTCTCTGCAGTGCAACCCTGCTATCTTTCTGATTGTCAGTAGTCTGTCTACTCCATAGTGACTGTATCATGGTCAGACATACCCTTCTCTCCGCAGTGCACCCCTGGTATCTTTCTGATTGTCAGTAGTCTGTCTCATGGTCGGACATACCCTTCTCTTTGCATTGCACCCCAGTATCTTTCTGATCATCAGTAATCTGTACACCTTAGTAACTGTATCGTCACTCATGTCATTCATGTCAATGTATCATTCAGATGGCGCAGTGGTGCAGCGGTAGCATTGTCGCCTCACAACAAGAGGTTCTCCAGTTCAATTCTTGGCTGGGGTGCCTTCTGTGTGGAGTCTGCATGTCCTCCCTGCATTTGTGTGGGTTTCCTTTGGGTGCTCTGGTTTCCTCCCACATTAGACATGCATCTAAAGCCTTTCTCCCCGGGCCTCCGCTGAAAATTGGCTTCATTCCAAGTCAGACTTTCCCGGTTAACAAATGTTAAATAAATAAATAAAATGTCCGACATGCTCCCCTCTCTTTGCAGTGCACCCTGGTATCTTTATGATTGTCAGTAGTCTGTCTACTCCAGAGTAACTGTATCATGGTCAGACATACCCCTCTTTATGCAGTTCTGCCCCGGTATCTTTCTGATTGTCAGTAGTATGTCTAGTCTACTTGCCTGTTTATTCTCATTTCTCAAAAATGTAAAATGACTTACACCTGATTTTAGTTCTTGCTGTACATATTTCTATTTCTAGATTTTCTGTACTCATTTTTAGCATTCCTCTGCTTTTATTATGAAACTGTTTTTCAATGCAGTCTTTCTCTTCAGTTGTTGAGGGCCATATTGAAATCTCCATCAGTAGTCAACCTGTCTTCTACACCTCACATTTTTTCCAATACAAGCTAACCAGTCTCTTAAGATCTTGGCATAATCTGCATTTGGGCCATCTAAGGCACTTAGTACTGTCTCACATCCCTCTCTGTACATTTTCATTAAGATCCATCTTCCTGCTTGATCCTTAATTTCTTCTTTTTACTGCCGTCTTTCATCTACTGCCTCTGTAATACCAACCTGTTCTCTTTTTTTTTTTTACCATTTGCTCAGCTCCATCCCACTCACCTATATACCATCATTTTTTATTTATTTTATTTTATTTTACATTTGTTAACCGGGGGTGTCTGACTGAGCCGAAAAGGCCCTTTTTCAGCAGAGGCCCTGGGAGAAAAGCTCCACAAAGAAATATTACAGACACATTTAGTTATTTAGACATGATCAGTATACACACAAATTACAGGAGACATGATTTTACAGTGGTATGCGGCACATAAACAGTTACAGTGGAGAGAACAAACAAAAAAATATTAATTTTAAAAATAAAGGTAATTAATAGATTTGTGGTGTACAGCTGAAATTTGGAACATAGGTAGAATACATACATAGTACACAGGTACAGTACATACATTGTAGATTAGCCAGTGTTTGTGAGTAAGATTGAAAACTATTATCAAGTGCTCTAGATTTTGTATGTATGTGTTATCCGCTTTCACTAGCCTGGGGAGCAATCATGGCACTGCCAACTTTCCTTGAGATGTTGCCTGATGAGGTCTTTAAAGGAGGCTTTGGATGATGTGTTTTGAATGCTTGTAGTGACAGAGTTCCATTTTTTAGCAACTGAACTACTATATAGTGCATCTCCAAAGCTATTGTAGCTGTTGGTGACTTCTAGTAGTAGTTTGCTTGATGATCTAAGAGGCATTTTGGCTGAGTGATGTTGTACTAGGTTTTTGAGGGCAGGACACTTATTGGGGAGGTAATAGATAGAATGACAGAGGCAGAGCTGATTGTAGGTTAGGAGGTTGGGCAGTTCAAGCCAGTGGAGCTGTCTCAAAGCAGTACAGTGATGAGTTCTGTATGAGCAATTTGCAGCAACGTGGGCAATTCTGTTATAGCAGGCTTCCATTTTGCTTAGTTCAGTTTTGTTGAGATTAGTCAGAATGGGAGATGCATAGAGTAGGGTGGATAGAAGATGGGAGCGAGCAATGGCTGATCTTGTGTTGTTGGTAAGAAATGGTTTGATATGGTAGAGCGACCCCAGTTTGGCATGTACTTTTTTAATAGTTAAGTTGAGATGACTATCAAATTTTAGGTGGGAGTCTATGGTTATTCCCAATAGCTTAGCCTGTGCCACTGGAGCAATTGGAGTAGCATTAGTGGAGTAGATAGTGAATTGACTGTTAGTGTTTTTGTTAGAACTGTTTATAATCATAAGCTGAGTTTTCTTTGGATTGAGGATAAGTTGGGCTTTGCTAAGGTAGTTTTCAACGTCAGAGAATGCTAGTTGAGTTGTTTGCAGGAGGTTGGGAATGTTTTGTGCAGCACAAATTAAGGTAGTGTCATCTGCATACTGAATTATAGATGCATGCTGTGTGGCGGTATGGAGGTCATTTGTGAAGACTGTGAATAGTAGTGGTCCTAAGATAGAACCCTGTGGGACCCCTATAGTTATGGGCAGCTGAGGAGAGAGAGAATTTACCCATTTCACTGCTTGGTACCTGCCAGTTAAGTAGCTTTGGAACCAGGTAAGAGTGGAATTTGATAAATGATATTGGTTTAGTTTGTTTAGCAGGATTTGGTGTGAGACTGTGTAAAATGCTTTGGGCATATCCAAAAAAAGAGTTGACACTTGTAGGCCTTCATTTTTGAGATGGTTTACTGTGTCTGTGAAGCAGAGGAGGGCTGTAGTGGTACTATGGGCAGGTCTGAAACCATGCTGAGTAGGTGACAGGATGTTGCTGTCTAGGAGATAGTTTAGCATCTGGGTATGGATGCATTTTTCTAGGATTTTGGCCAGGGGGGAGAGTAAAGCAATGGGTCTGTAGTTATTAAGTTCAGTGGACGTCCCGCCTTTATTTATGGGTGTAACATAGGATATTTTCCAGATTTTGGGCACAAAGTTTTCAACAATTGATCTATTTATGAGAGTGGAGCCTGGGATAGCAATAGCATCTACTGTGAGTTTCAAGAAATAGCTGGGGAGTAGGTTGGCTGCTGTTGATGAGGTTTTTAGTTTGGAGAGCATGCTTTTGATTGAAGTGGTGGAAACTGTTTTGAGGGTAAAGCTTGTATTAGTGTTATTTGTGTTGGGGGGGATAGTGAGGAAGGAACTGTCCTGTGATACTAAGGGTAGAATTGAGTTCACAAAGTGGGAGTTGAATTGTGTTTCAATGGGAACTTTAGTGTCAGGGGTGGTTGGTTTGGGGGTAGCCTTTTGGGTGGATTTTAGTAGCTGGTTTACATTTTTCCAAATTTTTTGTGAGTTGTGTTGGTATTTAGTTTGTAATGTTGTGTAGTAGGATTTTTTGTCTAGCCTAATGCATGTTTTTGCATGGTTGCGCAGTTCTTGGTACTTAGTTAGGCTTTGTTTTTCTTTGTTTTTTTGATAGTAAAGCCAGGCAGTGTCTCTGGATTTGAGGATAGTTTGGTTTCTTTACTGAGCCAGGGGTTTGTAGAGGTTCTAACCTTGATTTTGCGCAATGGAGCAACAGTGTCTAGGTGTTGTAGAAATGTTTTGTTGAAATATGCTACAGCCTGGTCAAGTGGGAGGGTTTTTAAGGGGGGGGTCCAGTCACAGTTACAGAGTAAAGTGTTGAGGACCTCAGGAGAGAATTTTTTTTGTGTTTCTAGTGGATATACAGTTAGTGGTTTTGCATATGCTTGTTCTACGACGTATAAAGTATATTATGTTGTGGTCACTTAAGGTGTTTGGGAGACTGCCTGTGTGAGGGTACAATGTGGGGTTGTTAGTTAGGACCCAGTCAAGGATGGATTCCCTTTGAGATTTTTTATCACATCTAGTTGGAATTTGGACTAGCTGCTGGTAGCCATGGAGATTTATTAGATTACTTGGTGGTTCTGATATACAGGTGAACCAATCTAGGTTGAAATCCCCCAGAATAAGGGTTTCTTGTGAGTATGTGGAAGAACACCAGGATAAGAAGTCTTCAAGGCTAGCAGGTGTATTACTAGGTGGAATATAGATCACAATTGTGGTGATGACCTTTGTAGGGTGAAATTGAAGTTGTGAGATAAGTATGTCCCAATTATTGGGGAAGGGGTAGGAGTTTGGTAATTAACAGACAGTTAAGTTTGACTTGTACAGTAAGGCAGTTCCACCCCCTTTATGAAGTGGTCTGTCTTGTCTAATGATATTGTAGCCGGTAGGGAGAACTTCTGAGTTAGCTATGTTTTTATTTAGCCAGATTTCTGTTAAAGCAACTATGTCTGGGGAGTAGTGTGCTGTTGTGGCCTGGAGTTCAGGCATTTTATTTTTGATACTTCTAATATTAATATTTAGCATTAAAAGATGGTTGGTTTTGCTGCTATTGTTGATTTGCCCAAGGATGAAGAAAGTGGGGATGTTATGTTCTGACATTTGTGTTGGAGCAGTTTGAGTTGGACAGGATGGATTTGGGCCTGGGTTGGGGTGGATATCCCCACTTATGGTGAGCCTGGAGTTAAAATGGTTATACAGATGTTGGAGTTTGGTGAGGAGTGTGAGAAAGTATTGTGTTTTTTTGGAGTAGGAATGAGAGCATATGTGCTTAGTCCTGAATTGGTCCGTTATGTAGTTCTTGAATAACTGTGGGCAGATATTATTATAATGCGTGGTGTCTGTATACGAGAGTGCATAATGCAGTGTTGTGCTACTAAGTTTAGGGATATTGCTAGAGTGATAACTTGTGGTGTTGTAAAGTATTATGAGAAGACAGACTAGACTTAGTTGCGTAATAGTCATGGCTATAAAGTTTAAGTTGTTTCTAGGTGGGGGGTCTGAATAGGAATTATAGGGTTGCACTATATGTGGATGGGGAAGTAGTGTGGGTGATGTAAAAAATGTCTAGTGGGAATGATAGTTATAGGGAGTATTTTGTGTGGAGCAAGTTGGTGTGGTATAATGTGATATGATTTCAGGAGCTGTGACTGGTGGAGGTGATGTGAGGGTGAGCTGTGGGTGTGGCTGTGATTACTATAAATGTAGAGGTAGTGGGGACCGGAGGGACTAGGGGGCAGGGCAGAGGAGCGGAGAGAGCCCAAGCATTAGCGAGGGCGAACGAAGCGGGGCAGAGCCAACCAAGACAAAAGAAAAAGTAAGTATTACTTTACAAATCTGAACACTTTTAAAACAAATTCCTGATCTACATCTTATACGTTTCTCCTTGTTTAACTTTAACTCTTGAATGAAAACTATATCCAGTTCCTCCTGTTTGATCTTCTGCAACATTTTCTCCCTATTTATTGGATGATTGCTTCCTCCTACATTCCAGGATCCCTGTCCTACCCTATCCCTCCCCTCTAGAACTTGGGTAACCCCAATGGATGACCTATAATCTCACCCCCCAACAGCAGTGAGCAGCACTAGTCACCCAAGCCTGCTTTCACTGTGATAGCTATCAGTTCTCTCCTGCAGAGCGCATGCTGAACATGCTGATGGTAACCCCTCAAATTTGTATAAATAAACCTGTTCTCCTTAATTATCCTTTTCACTAAACCAATAGTCTAGAATTTTTACTTCTTTTCTCTCTCTATCATGAGGTTCACCTGTAGCCTAGTGTTTCTTTTTCTGTACACCATTTATTTTATTCTCTATGCATTAGCAGTGGGCTGGCTGGTCTGTTGACCCTTTTCTGCCATGACTTATGCTTGAACAACAGTGGAATACATGATTCAATAGACAATTAATACAAGTGAGTAATGCAAAAGACAATGTAGGAACAATAAAATAGTTGAAAAGTACACAGTATGTGAACATGTGCATCACAAAGGAATAGTCCTAATTAGCTAAACTGAGGAAGGAGAATGAAAAATTCATAATATGTACTAACAGAAGTAAAAGAAAACTCAACATATACACATTTTATTTACAATATGTATACATGGTTCAGATGATACCATTGTGGAGTGGTATAGTAGAAAGTGAAAGCTAATAGCTTGATAATACGGCTTAGAAAATAACGTAGGCAACTAACCATTATCTTTATAAGAACTGTCATTGCTCCTCACTGAGGAATTATTCTACTGCTCTTTGAAAGTCTTTTAATGTGGATGGAGATTTAAATTTCATTAGGAAGGCGGTTTGAAGTGACTATTCCCAGGCTAGACAAAGCTTTTTTACCTGTTGTAGATATGAAGCAGGGTTGCACCAGAGTAATAAATTCAGTCTGTGTCTTTCTTAGGGTGTATACTGGATGTCCTTTCATATCACTCTTGCAGTACTCATCACTTCAGGGATCACCTACCAAGGATAGCACAATGTCCTGCCAGTATACCAAAGCCTTAATTACCTAGGGAGCATTGCATGTCAGGAGTATGCTCCCTGCAAAAGCATAGGGCATAAAGGTGTTGTATGTATGCTCCCAACTCAAAATTCCATTGCTGCCAGTCCAAATACCTTTGTTGTATGTCAGTCTGAATGCCCTTTCCATTCACTGGTTATATGGACTATATGTATGTCTATCAGATAATTACCCAGTTGGGGTTCTTTTTTCTTTTTCTTACATTGTTCAGTGGGTGATATGTCATCCAAGAAAGGGAAATGTCAGTGTGGGAGGAAGATAAAGACCGCCACAATAGGTGCTTGTTTTGCTTAGGTGCATCTCACAACCACACTCAGTGTATGGTCTGTCAGGCCTTTGTACCCAACACCTTGCATAGCCACCTATCTTCACTTTCTAATTACCTTGAGAAGCAACATCTCAAGCTTTTAGCCAAGGGTATAATGGGAGAATCTGCTTGCCCTGAGGTACAGCAGCCTCTTAAAAAGAAGGCCAAGAAGTCTACTGTTGTCCAGCCTCTACTGGACTTCTCTCTTGAAGTCAGTGAGAACCCAGAGACTAGCCTGGCATTACCCTTGGTTTCTTCTGCCAAGGCTTTCTTGGAGGCTGGCATGGAACCTTCTTCTCGCACATCCTTGGATGCATTGCACACATCCGCTGCAAACATTAATGGGGAACCATATCTAGTTATTTCTGTGGGGCTCAGAGTGATTCCTCAGACACTGGTTGAAGAAGAGCTGCCGGGTACCCTAATAGGCTCCAGGCAGCGGTCCACACCTCTCTTTTTTCAGAGAGGATGCCTTGGTGAAGAAAAGGCAGAAGACTAAGCATGTGTTATAAGGTCCCAGGGATCCACAATGGGAATGGCAGGACTTTACTTAATGTTTGTATAATGCCTTGATAGCACTGAAGCCTCCTCAAGGGGTTTCAATTCCTGCACCTCCTTGATCCTCTACCCCAAAGAGGACTAGAGACCTGGAATCTTTGGATTCAGATTCAGATTCTGAGGCTGACTCTTTACCCTATTTCTCTCAGTTGCCTTCATCTTTAGATTATGGCTCTGAAGAGAAGCAATCTATCATTACCAGTTCTTCTTTAGAGGAGCTTTCCATTGGTGACATGGTCCTGTGTGTGAAGGAGCATTTCAAATGGGATTGCTTCCAAGTAGTGGACAACCAGAAGAGGTTTTACGAGTTGCTACAAATGGACTCTCCTAAACCTTCTGCTGTCCCTCCCATGTTGGCTGCTCTATTAGATACTTACTCTGCTGCTTCCTGACACTGGATTCTCAGCCCCCCCCCCAGCTCCCAGGAATCCTGACAGGTTCTATAAGGTCCCAGATGCCTGCAAGTTGTACAAGTGCCCTTCTTCTAATCATGCAGTGATTTCTGTATCTACTGACAAGCCCTCTAGACTGTTGCCCTCTTCCAACCTCTTTCCTTCAGATAAGGACAGTAGAGCCATGGAAACGATTGGTAAAAAGGTATACCCTTCAGCTACTTTAGCTTTCAGGGCCATCAGTTACCAGACTGATATGACCTGGTACATCCTGTCTGTTCTTTCCCATACTGGAAAGTTGTGTCGGATATCCCAGACTCTGTGGGTAAGGCCTCAGCTTTCTCCTTGCTCAGTTCCACCTCTCAGGTTACCTTGTCACTGTATCAAATGCAGTTATGTTGCAACAGATGCATCTTCCAGAGCTGCTGCCTCTGGATTTGTGATGAGGTGCTATTCCTGGCATCGTCTTCAGGCCTTAGAAGATGATATAAAAGCAAAGCTTCTGGACACTTCCTTGGATGACCATAATTTTTTGTACTGCTGTGGCTGAACTTTTCAGGACCTTACAGGATCAAGGTAAGGTTATGAAAGATTCAAAATACATTTTTGTCTCACCTATCCCCAAGTTCCAGAGGAACTGTCCTAGTAAGACTGCTTTTTTGCGTAGACTGCCTAGACAGTCTTCCAAAAGTAAGAAGGCTCCCAGGTGTGTTTTTTTCTACTAAGCTTGCTCAAACACCCAGGACACAGAAGCAGTATTTTCCTGACAAATCTGCAGCCATCTATCTGCCCTCCCTTCCTCTCAGACATGTTCCCTTGTCCCTCAGGCTTTCTCTTTCTCTTCCACCTTGGCAGGTGATTACCACAGAGATCTGGGTTCTCTTGGTTATCTGTCAGGATTACTTTATGATCTGGAAAACACTTCCCTCTTTTTCTGGTATTCCCCATCCCCCAGAAGAACAGCTTTCTCACTTTCCAGTAGTGTTGCAGGGTCTGTTGGACCACAGTATAATTCATCCAGTTCTGCAGAGAGAGAGAGGGGTTTGGGTTTTTATTCGAGAATGTCTCCGTTCCTCAGAAAGGATGGGTCTTTGAGACTTTTCCTTGATCTTTCCTTTCTAAACACCTTTCTCATAGTGTCTTTCTTCTGAATGCTCTCTCCAGACTCTGTTTCCTTTGTTGCTACCCCAGGCCTTTCCACCAGTATCTTTAGACCTGAAGGAAGCTTACCTTCAAATCCCTATCCACTCTCTGTTCAGGAAATATTTGTATTTCTGTGTTTGTTCCACTCATGTTCAATTCTATGCTTTGTCTTTTGGGCTTTCAACAGCCCCAATGGTGTTCACCAAATGTCTAGCCCCTGTACTCACCTTCTTCAGACATCTGGGCATGTAGATATTTCCTTATCTGGATGATCTCTCTTACTTCAGGCTCCATCCCATTCCAAGCTGGTACAAGATCTTTATTTTACAAGCATCTGTTGCACAGCCTGGGGGTTACTGTCAACCTTAAGAAATCAATTCTGACTCCATCTTAGGTCAATGTTTTCCTAGGCTCCAGATTATAGACTGTTCCAATGCTAGCATCTCATCCTGCCTCCAAAGTTACCCTCACAGATTATTTCAGCCAATGAGTTTCTCAGAGCTCTGGAGTGTATGGCCTTCACTATACCTATGTTTCCCAGGGTCAGGCTTCATAAGAGGAAGTTTCAGTGGTACCTGAAATCAGTCTGGCTTCAACAACTGCACCCACTGGGCCATCTTATATCTCTGCTTCCTTGTCTCAAACTGGAATTCTACTGGTGGATTTGAAAGCTATCTTTCAATCCAGGTATTCCTTTCCACCCCCTCACCCATCTCAGCAATTCTTCACAACAGCATCAAAGCTTTTTTTAAAAAACTTTGATTTAAAATGCTTTTCCAAGTAAGAAGTGTTAATTAAAATGCTAAACTAGAATTTTTAAAAAAAGTATTTTTAGGTGTATTAATCTATTAACTTTTTGGCGCCAAAATGACTTTATAAGGGTCGATCAACTGTTAATTAATGGTTCTGATGAAGTCTGATCGTAGTCAAATGAAAGCGCTTAACCTGACCGTTTTTTTGGAGTGTATTTTCTTTGGTAATAAACTGGATTTTTAACTGTTGCATCGTGACAATTATTCTGCGAACTGTGCCTGTGGTGGTTATTGCCCTGTTTGAGCTGTGGATCTGTATTTTGGCCATTTACTTTTGGAGTTTTTGGTGGACTGTTTCTTAATCAGTCTGTTCAGCCTCCTCCTTTATTCCCTTCTGCGCAATCTGCCAGTGAAAAAGTTCTTCCTACCTTGGATTTGCATAGGCAGCTCAGATATTGTTAGACAAAACTAAGGCCTTTCATAAATCTGATCATATTTTTGTTTCTTTTCATACTAGGACATTGGGTTTGGCAGTTTGTAAGCAAACCATCTCCTCCTGGATTTCCAGTGCCATTTCTTTTGTTCTTTTCATTGTAAGCAACTGTCTACTTCCATGAGGGCTCATTCTACTAAAGCAGTGGCCTCTTCAAGGGCTTTCTTCAAAGGTCTGTACAGCCACTCCATTCCTGAATCTGCTACTTTGTCTTCCATTCACACATTCACTAAACATTACAGATTGGATGTCATTGCCAGAGCCATGGCAGGATTTGATAGGGCAATCCTTCATAGGTTTGGGGAGAGCTTCTCTATGCCTTCCTCTTCTAATCCATTACAGTAGCTTTGGTAATCTCCCATGTGATGAATACTCTAACAGTGATAGAAAAAGACATTGTACAGTTGTGTAAAATCTTACCATAACAGTAGCTGTCCTTCTTTTCACTGATGCAGTATTCACTCCCTCCCTCCTTCTTGCCCCCTTTTCTCTCCCTTCTGCACTGGTGGTAGTTTAGTACTGCCTGAGATGCTCCTCTCCTTCTCTTCCTTCATTCCTTTTTTTTGGATGGACATGTTCTACTTTCCACTGGGAGTCCTTGTTCTCCTGGCTTAACTCAGTTCTAAGTTGGGCACGTATAAGTAATTAAGGGTTTGGTATACTGTCGGATGTTGAGCTGCCCTTGGCAGGAGATCCCAGAGATGATGAATGCTGCAATGGTGAAAAGAATGATATCTACTGTTATGGCAAGATTTTGCACAACTGTACTTTCTCTGAATTAAATTTTGGCTCTTAGAGAAAGGGGGATATGATGCCCCTGCACTGGCCCAGTAATCAAGGAGCCTCAGTCCTCACCACTGAAAACAGTGGAAAATGTACACACTTGGAGGATGACAAGTAAACACACACAGTAAAGTGCAATTTCCCTTAAGAGCACACACAGATCACAGTCAGTCTGGAGCTGTTTTCTCCCTCTTTCTCCAGATACCAAATAGAACTCCCCACTGGCACAGCTATAGGGTTGAGATCTCAGCTGAGTGACCAAGCCAATATCTCAAGTACCCTCTCTGTGCAACCAGTGCTTTGTGTCCCTGCTCAAGTAGCTGACACAGACACTCTTTAAGATTTGATTTATATACAAACACACACACACACACACCTGGGAAATTCTGGCACAAGTTTATTAGCTATGCCTCCTTCTGCCCAGACTATAAGGTAGTTCCGACTGTCACCAGCCACTCTTTATCATCTACTTTAAGGCGCTTAACAAAGGGAGCCCAATCCTACTGTGTAATATTACTATTAATCCAAATGGTAGACTGACCAAGAGCATGCTATTTAAGAGTGGCCTGTACAGTGTCACCAAACAGATATGCAAATACTGTAAGAGCTTAAATATGTCTCACAAATATCAACTGCAAAGATATGTTTAAATATATTTAATAAATAATAAAAGAGCAAGACAATACTCAGTAAGTTATCAGTTACATCAGAGTTCAAAACCACAGGAAATATTTAAAACGACATTGCAGGACAGTATCAAATAAATAAAGAAAACATCTAAGCTATAATTTACTATATTCCTATCTGAATCTAAAAGCTTTACTAGGCCCTAAAAACTTACAGCAAACCAAGGTGAGTGGATGTTTCCCAGCTGATGCTGTCAGATCAAATACAAATACAAAATGCCCTGTTTTTCTCTCTCAGATAGTTCTTAAATTAATATCAAATATTACTGCTAGGTTAGTTTGGATGACATTATTTTTTGTCACCTGACTTTAGTTCCCAAGCTAAATCCCCAGTGCCAGAAACTACTAACATTTAACATCTCTGTGTGAAAATACATAGCCTTCAGATGTTTGCAACTGCTAGAAGATATAAAACAATAAAACACTTACAAAACAACACAGAGAGTCCCCTAGTATAGACATCCTCTCTCCTGTTGAATGAAACTTGAGAGATAACTTTTATAGCACAATCATAAAACAATTTCATTTCAACTATTTTCTTGAAGTTTTGCAAGTTAACCCTCTATGTTCTAGTTTCCACTGTTAAAAATATATACATTCACACAATTACAATAGTTTATATACTTTTCTGTTCTAAGCCAGCAAGGCATGGTGTGGTTACATTTTAGCTCAGTCCATAGCATACAGGTCTAACACAGTTGTAGCACAAGCATCATACATGAAGCATATTGGCATTCACAAATGACACACAACCACTTACAAAATTCCAGATAGCTGGGCTGGCAGTATCTCCTTCTGTCATACTTCTGTATAAATCATATTAATATTCACAAATGACATAGAATTATTTACAAAATTCTAGATAGCTGGGCTGGCAGTATTTCCTTTTGTCACAGGGGGCAATATCCTAGCTTTAGTATTTTGAGCAGGAGACAGTTGTAAAGAGAGGTGGCTCTAATTTGTGCAAAAATCCAATGTAGTGCTTTTATAAGGGCTCATCCTTGTGTACAAGAATTAGCTAATGGCGTGAATCTACATATTTTGTTCCTTGCAGTTTGAATTATCAAGTTTGCATTTTAAGAAAAATGAGTAAGGGTAAACCGTATTTTAGTTTAAGGAGGTGCACATTTTTGGCTATAGCGGACATACAGCTGGTGTGAGAAGGTGTCAAAATCTGTCACAGACAAAATACACATCTACAGTAATTGCAGTATCATTATTAGCCATATTTAAGCAGTTTGTTCAGTTCCTCTGATGACACATTTCCACACAGCATTATTCACAAGTACATTAAGTTTCTTTTTACTTCATTAATTCTTGATATATTCATTTTACATTCTACCTTTTGTACTTCAGAGCTATATATTCACTTATTCTGTTACATCATTACATCAACCAAGTATAGTTACAGTAAGAACTTCCTGTCCTTTTTTTGTCAGACGGTGCACTACAACCCTCTTCATGCTCTTTTAATTGTTCCCTTCAACATAATCTAATATCTTGTGTTTCTCTTGTGTTTCTTGCCTCAAAACTGTTTTCAAGAGACTTGCATCCCTTATCTATGCTTATAACAAAAACAGTTATTGCACACATATGTTGAGGTAAATATTTTTGTTTCTCTTTCTGGTCACACATTTCCCCAGCATGTCTCAGGTGCACCTCAGTCTTCCTCTTAACTGAGCATTTTAAATCTGGGTGCAGGTATATAATCTGGGAAAAATAAGGAAAATAAAAGAGAAACGAAAGAGACAAAAATGAACATAATTGCAGTGCTTTCTAAGCAAGCAATTGCTCCTTCTTCCCTTTCTCTAGTTTTTTTTACTTAAATAATTACCTTATCTACTTTTATGGATGTTCTTCTTATTTGGTGTCCACACCAAGGATGTCCTGACCCAACAGTACATAGGCCCCTTCTGCAGCATGTTCTTCTCACTTCCTCCCTATGCTGTCCACTGCACCTTGACCTTCATCCTGGAGAGTAACGTTCCTTCTCACCAATGTTCCACTCATTTACATTATGTCCTTCCCTCATTCATACCTGTTTTCCTGCCTGACTTTTGGAGAGTGATCTTTTCCTACTCTCACCAGTACACCTGTCTTCTACCCATTTTCTAGAACTTGCTATATTCACTTTTGCATTACTTACTCTGTTTTTTTTTTTTCAGAAAACAAGCAGAAACAGATACAGTAAACACTTATAAATGCTATAAATCGGCTATCACAGCCTACACAAACAATTTGCAACAGTTACAGATTTTAAAAGTAACAAATTGAGAAACAAGTGCAAAAACAGAATAAATGCAGAAAAACAGTAACAATGTATCAGCAAGCAGGCGAAATACAGTTGCTAGATAAATAGAAGTGGAAAGCCACAAAAATTATACTTAAATCAGGTAAAGTCGCTTTTTTAGCTCTCTGAAGCTTGGATTACTCTGCTGGCCACCACGAGGATCTGTGCTGAGTAGGTACAATACCCCACTCGGGTATCATTGAAAAACTCATCAGCTTAAATGTTAACCCATACATCACAAGATGGGTTGCAAACTGGCTGAGTGACAGAACCCACAGGGTCAGAGTTGCTGGCGCCATGTCAGACTCAAAGCCTGTCACAAGTGGTGTCCCACAGGGCTCAGTCCTGGGCCCACTCTTGTTTGGCATCTACTTTTCCGAAGTACAAGCAAACACAGGAGGGTTATGGCTGACAAAGTTTGCAGATGACTGCAAACTGGGCGCCATAGTAGAAAACACATCTGACACAGATATCCTTCAGAAGGGTCTCACAGAAACGGATAACTGGTGCCAGAGCCACGGCCTAAAGTTAAATGCCAAAAAATGCATAGTCATACCCTTCGGGAAAAACAAGGTTACCCCTAGCTACCAAATAGGTGGCAATCCACTGAGCACAGAAGAAGTTATCAGGGACCTGGGGACCCAGGTTGATAGTAGTCTGTCATTCGACACCCATGTAGCTAAAGTAGTCAGGAAGACCTTCTACATTGCCCACCTTATCATGAAGGGATTCTCATCTAGATCAAGGGAGGTCATAGTCTCCCTTTACTCATCACTCATCAGACCAATGATTGAGTACAATGCCCCATTCGGAATGTATCTGACCCGACACTTGCAGCAGCTGGAGAGGCCACAAAAGTTCCTCACCAAAAGGATAAAGGGTCTCAAAAATCTGTCCTATGCTGCCCGACTGAAAGAACTCCAGCTCTATTCAGTCGCCACCGCTGCTCAGAGGTGACCTTTGCCTAACATACAAGGCCATGTCAAACCCAGATTTGATGAATATGCTTCACCTCAAAAAATCTAGATCCATCAGAGCCACAAGAGCGGGAGACTTAAACCTCGACACGGCTATTAATAGGACGTGCTGGAGGGATAGATTCATCACCCAAAGACTCCCTATGCTGTGGAACAAAATCCCGGTACATGTGAGGCAGAGCACCTCGCTGGCCTTGTTCAAGAGAAATCTTGACCAATGGATGGGAGATCGCAGATATACCCCAGGGATTACCTCAGTGTCACTGCTCGACAGAGGCACAGCAAAATAATGGGTATAGTTCCCCATACTAAAGGGGTGGCGTAAGCCACAAAACAATGGGCTAGGCTTGTAAATGCCCTTGGGCAGATAGCCTAGTATGAACCTATGAACCTATGAACCTATGTTGTGTCTTTCCTCTGGTGAATTTTGATGGAGCGCTCTCTGTTCCCTCCTCTCCTTTAATATTGTTGATTTTGGGTCTCTTGTTGTTTTTTCTAAGCTTCATTTCTGTCGACCTTTTTTGATATTAATTCCCTCTGTCTATCTCTCTTTCTTGTACTACATCTGTAAGTTGCTCTCCACTTGCTTTTGCAGGTCGACTATCCCCCTCCACAGACCATCTGTCTTTCACAAGCCGTACATCTCTGTACATATGAATGGCTTCCTCCTCACCTCTGGTACAGAATACAGTGTCCCTCTATATGATTTTACAGACAGATATACAAAATGGGTAGCTGATCCTAACTGTCTAATGTGCTATCCAGCTGGAGCTATTTCAGAACATACTACATAATGGGCATAATTATTTACTGTTTTAACCTTACATCCCCCATTATCAGTTCATCTTGACTGCTGATGTTCTTACAGCTATTCTTTTAATCTGTAGATATATATATATATATATATATATATATATATATATATATATATATATATATATATATGGGTTTACTTCTTAGTATCAAACACCCACTTACTTGAAACATACATCGAGACGACAACGGCGAAATGGCACT
Organism: Protopterus annectens; assembly: GCF_019279795.1. Taxonomy (NCBI): domain Eukaryota; kingdom Metazoa; phylum Chordata; order Ceratodontiformes; family Protopteridae; genus Protopterus; species Protopterus annectens. Next base: position 1,723,883,333 of record NC_056732.1, on the reverse strand, counting down.
TCATCGACTCCTCACATCTCCGACAGGTTACCGAGAGAAAGAAGGCAGTCGGCCAACAATAAAAACAAACCAAAGCAAAACACTATGAACCCACACAAGTTGCAGCTTCACCCCACCACACCTCCAATGTGGGGGACTGTGCCCCACACCCCCAACTAAATATACCAACTCTGAGATCACACCATAGTGGACAAAAGAGCAAATTTACAGCTGTTAGCCAACTACCTCCTTTCCTTCATTAACCTGTCGGTGATGTGAGGAGTTGAAGTGTCATTTCTCTGTTGTGGTCTCAATCATGTGTGTTTCGAGTAATACACACACAAACACACACACAGACACACACACACACATATGTGTGTGTGTGTGTGTGTGTATATATATATATATATATATATATATATATATATATATATATATGGGTCCTGATCTGTTCGATCTCACTTTCATGAAAGTGCATTTTGTTAAAAATGCACTTTCGCTGAAAGGTAAGTAAGCAAACAGTTGTTTGCATATAGATGTAGTTGTACATCGACTGTACTGTTGATTGTATAACTAAGCAAACTGCTGGTTAGATCGCGGTACAGTGGGGATTAGGGAATATTCCCTTCTTCTCACTGTAGTGCGATCTCGGAGTGAGAATATTAAAGTAGGGGCTTTGGGGGGGCACAGCCCCCAACATGGGGGGTGCAGGGGGGGCTCGACCCCCTGCATAAACATGAGTACTGTTTTATTTATTTAGTTTTTTGGCGTGTGTTTTTTTTTTGGCGGGGGTGCATTTTCAATAAAATGCACTTTTGCGATAGTGAGTTCAATGTACGTTTCGATGAAACATACTTTCAATGTATAAATATAGATCCATGTATATATATATATATATATATATATATATATATATAATTTGTATATATATACATATATATATATATATATTTGTATATATATATATATATATATATATATATATATATATATATATATATATATATATATATATATATATATATATATATATATATATATCGAGAGATACATATATACACACAAACATATATGTCATTTTTTGGGAGGGGATGAAAATATCCATTTGGGGCACTATGGATCACCCTTTAGCTACACAAAGGTTCTACCATAATTCTCCTCTACTCCTTTCTTCAGTATGTCACATGTTAACTGCTATTAAGATCACGTCGTATTACTTCCAGTGAAAACCATATAGCACTTTTTGCTTTCTACACACTCAGTTTTATACCCTGGCAAATATGAATTACTTGGAACCGCACCCAGTATACTCCCAGAGCTGGTGTTAGCAGCTATAGTATAGATGGATTTCAGCTTGTTGTGTTCTACTTGCAATGCGTTATATGCATGCCTGGCTGGGCCAGTATCCAGTTGCCTCATTGGCCACTTTCTTTCTTTAATTTAATTTGTATCTTTGTGCTGCTCCTGTAGGACACGGTCCATTTTCAGAGGGGGCTATAGGAGAAAATATGCCCAGATATAAAATTAAAAATAAAACAAAATCGAAAGGAAAAGAAAATATAAAAAAATAAAGTAATGGGTTATAGCAGTGCCTATATACCATCTAGTATTAACACCATTCAGACTCTTTCAGTTTTTGTTTTGTTACATCCCTTTTAATTAATCGGTTAATGTTTTCCATATAGATTATTGTATACGTCTTAAACTAAATTTAAAATATTGTGCTTTAGATCATTTTCCAATTCTTTCATGCCCATTTCTGCACTCTCTGATAACAAATGGTTAAATACATACAAATGTACACAGAGAAGGTAAACATGAAAAGCTCTACAACTAGATGTTCCTGCCTCTGGCTAAAAAATTATCAAAAACAGAAGCAGATGTCACATAGTATATACATTGCTGTGAGGATCTGTATATCATTAAGGTCCTCAGCTAAATGACGTGACAGGGTAAATAATTTAGTTCTTCTCTAAGTAATCCCTAAAGAACCATTTCATGAAAAGAAAATCATGCCTTGAAATACAAATTAACTGTAATAAAATTATGCAAACAATCACAATGAATCTGGATTTTGAGTGGTATTTTAACTTATTCCTTACAATTAATCATTGAAAGCCTGTACGCTGACGTCCAATTGTTTTATTCCGAGCCTTTTGACAAAAATTAAGTTATGTTCTTTGAATTCATACAAATGTTTGTATGTCCTGAACCATAATTATAGATTCATAGGTCTTTACTAGACTAATGACCATAAGGGCCCTTTTAAGCCTAGCCATGTATCCCAAATCTCTGACAAGTTCTGATACCCTTGATAAGTGTAACCATGGGCCTGGGAGATGAACCATTTACAGGTTACCTGTTTGCATTAGAGACATAGGTGACAAACCAGGGATGAATTTCTGGTTTCCCATCCAATTGTCCAAGTTGCACTTGAAGTGGGTTAGGGAGGAACTCTGCTTCACATGGATGGGGATCCTGTTCCATAAATGTGGTAGTCTCTGGGATGCATATCTATCTCTCCAGCCAGTCCTATTTATATCACAGGGAAGGTTTAAGTCTTTAGAATGGGTAATTCTGGTACTGTTTGTTTTGTGGATATGCAGGGGATCCATCAGAGTGGGGTCTGACAATGCCTTGTATGCCAGGCATAGATCTCCCCTCAAAAGCCTGTAGGAGGCAGAATACAGGGATAGGGGCTTGAGGCGGTCTGCATAGGACATATTACTTGCACCCTGTATTCTTTTAGTAAGGAACCTGTATGGACATTCCAGTTGTTTGATATGCCTGGTTAGGTACATACCAAATGGGGCATTGTACTCAAGGATAGGTCTGATAAATGCAGAATACAGTGGAACAATGACTTCCTTGATCCTAGATGCCTTACTTTTTTTTATAAGTTGTGCAACATAGAATGATTTACTCACCACTGTAGACACGTGATGATCAAAGGCTAGATTACTATCTTTGTGTGTCCTTAAATCCCTGACTATTAGTTCAACTCTAAGGGTTGTGTTGTCAATATGATAGTTACCAGGGATGGATGACTTCCCAATGGATACTATTATATTTCTTGGCATTTAGTTTTAGTCCATGGCTCTAACACCAATTGTTTGTCTGTGTCAGCCCCTCCTGGCAAACATTTGTGTCAGTGTGAGATTCAGTGACAGCTCCTAATTTGCAGTCATCTACAAATTTAGTCAGCTAAAGACCACTGACATTGGCCTTGACTTCTGAGAAGGAAATGCCAAAAAAGAGAGGTTGAAGGACTGATCCTCGAGGGACTCCACTTGTGACTGGCCTCTTTGTAGAGGTGGGCTCCCCAATTCTAACTTCCTGGGTCCTGTCTGGGAGCCAGTTGGCTATCCACTAGGTGACATATGGGTTTGTACCTAATTGGCACAAAAGAAGCATAAACTAATCTTTGTAGCTGTCACTTCCTTTAAATTCTGAGCCTCAAACTAGATTTTAAGGCAAAATAACTAAGTAAATATTAATTTTTGCCACAATTTGTACACAGCTTACAATACCACAGAAATCTGTTGAGCTACTCATGTACTAGAAGTAGCATTTTTTATTCCATCTGTTAGTTTTCATAACAGCCTAAACACTTTTGTCAGTGTTTCTTGGTTGAGAAAATATTTAGACAAATGAAAATTATGACATTGTAAATAAATAGTACATAAAACATTTATTATCTCTTACACAGAGGTCAAGTATGAATGTATTTTTGTTGCCTTTTATATAACCTTTAAGACAGTCTTTCAATCAAATGGATGTAACATAGTTTTAGAATTATTAATATAAATATGTACAAGTAATAATAACTATGTAGAGGTGTCATAGGATGATCCAAGAGAAATACCTGGAGATATAATTAAGGTTTAGGTAAACCTACAAGACCTCAGTGTGTTACATCCCCATGATCACAGACTGATTAACTGTTCATGTTTTATAAAAGCAAAAACACAGTCAAATTCACTACAATAATTTTTAAAAAACATGGTTTCAGGTATAAACACTTTCTCAAGGATTTTAAAACAGCATACACAGAACATCTTATTAAGTACATTTAAAAACACATAATTAGTAAAGTAGAGACCTGCTACACAGTATTGGTTTTAAAGGGCAAGTTTTATTTAAGGCAGAAAAACAAGCAGATTTAAGTCTACTTAACCATTCATACTGTATACATTCAGTTCTATTCACTAGATCACTTCTCCTGATATTTTTTATCACTTGTATCACAAAGAAAAATGTTCATTGCCCATCTGTGAAACGTTTTGATAAAGTGTTATTTAAGTTACGTTTATTAATATCATACACACGTTGCATTATGTGATCTCTAGACCTTCTGTTGGTATTTACCAACATAGAAAGCAGAGCATTTCATGCCCTTTGCTATATATATATATATATATATATATATATATATATATATATATATATATATATATATATATATATATATAATTCATTTTTTCACAAACAGCAAAATCTTTGCAGCTGAACATTATTTTTGAAACAGGGTGTTGAAATACATATTGTCCAAAACAACAGAGGAATTTGTCCATTAGACTTGTGTTCTGTGATTAACAACTACAATATAATTTACTGCCTGTAGTGCTGCTCTGCATGATCATGTGACTAAATGATGACTACATAAAGAATCTTGTGCAACATCACCTGCACTGTGGCACACACTGGCAGCAGGAAGGGGTATCATGTAAACTGATTTTCAAGTAAAAATGATTATCAATGTTCTGTTCATAATCAGTCAGTTCTATGTGTGTGGGTGCTTTAAAAGGTCTGTAGGTATGTTGCTGTTCCATGTGGGCTGCTCTGTGTTAGTGGATAGGGGATATAGTATGAGTCTGTAGGTGGGGGACTATTCCATGAGTGGGTACTGGACTATTCCACATGTATGTGGGTGCTGGCATTGCTTTATGTTGGAGTATCAGGAGGGTCCATGTGTGTGGATTGGTGCCTGTTTCATATGCATGTAACTAAAAGTCATTCCATGTGTTGAGAAACAGGCTGCTTGATGTGTATATGGGTTGGGGGATATATCATATGTTTGGGTAAGAGTCTGTTCCATGTATAGGCTCATTTGCATAGGAAGAACTGTTCTACATAATCAAGTAAATGGCCATTCCGTGTGTGTGACAATTGGTCTTTTCCCATGTTTTGGATATTAGAAAATTCCAAGTGCAAGTAGCTAGAAGTTATGCTGGAGTAGGAAACTGTACCATATGTTTGGTTAATGGACTGTTTCATATGTGTATGTTTGGGTCTTTTCCAATATGAATAGACATGAGTTTTATGACGTGTGTGTACAATGCGTTTCCAAGAGGGCTGAGACAGAGCTGTTCCATGTATGTGGGTGTGTGCATGCTTCTTCGGCAGGTAATGAATTGTTCCATATTAGTAAAGAGAGGACAATTCTATATCTGTGCATAAGGGGTTATACCATATTTGTAAGTAGGGGCTGACATCATTTGTGGGTAGTGAATAAGTAAACATGAAAGAAGCTGAGGACTTTCAATATGTTTGAGTAACAGGCAGCTCTATGTATGTGTGTAGAGGACTGTTCTATATGTGAGTACTGAGTTGCTCCATATATGTGGAGAGGGGATTGATCCTCTTTGTACATTGGAAGGAAGTTGTACCACTTTTGTGGGTACAGTGCTGCTCCAAATGGGCATATAAAAGACTGTTCCAAATGTGTGCATGTCTGGCTGTTCCTTGGGTAGGTACTAGTCTAATCCTTGCAGATGCATAGGCTACGCTATGCATGTGGATAGGGTGCTGTACAATATGCAAGGATAGGGTGCTATGCTGCAGGTGTAGATATGGAACTGTTCCATGTGTTCATATAAAGGACTGCTTCATGAGATGGGTAGGGGACTATACCATGTTTGTACATAGCTGATTGTTCCTATATGTGGTTATTGGGATTGTCCATATAATGTTCCTATATGTGGTTATTGGGATAGACCATATATAAGTGGCTAGGGAATGCTGTGTATGTGCTGGTAGCAACCTCTGCCATATTATGTGTGTGCATAGAATACTGTTCCATGTGTGGGCATCTTCCTGGTACATACATGTGTATGGATGGCTATTCCATGTGCATGTGAATATGGCCTTTATCATGTGTGTGTCAAATCCTGTTACATGTGTGGGCATCAGCCTGCCCCATATATGTGCATAGATGGCTATTCTATATGTGCAAGTATAAGCTATATCATGTGTGGGGTGAATAATGTTCTAACTGTGTCAACATCAGCCTGCTCCATACACATGCATAGATGGCTATTCCATATGTGTGAGTATGGGCTGTGTCACATGTGGACCAAATACTGTTCTGTGTATGTGGCCATCAGCGCACTCCATACATGTGCATAGATGGTGATTGCATGTGTGTGAATTTGGACTGTATCATGTGTGTACCGAATACTGTTACATGTGTGGGCATCAGTCTGCGCCATACGTGTGCTTAGAGGGCTATTCCATATGTGTGAGTATGGGCTGTATTATGCATGGGTCAAATACTGTTACATGGGTGGGCGTCAGCCTGCTCCATATGTGCACATAGATGGCTATTCTATGTGTGTTTGAGTCATACGTCTCAGTTGTACAGATTTTCACAGAATTTCCAGATTTTTTACTCAAATTTCTGGTCCATTTTTCAAAAAAATTTGGTTTTCTGGCAAATTAGTGGCAAATCATTAAAGACTGAAGATAGAAAATAATGACAGACATTTGAGTTTCAGACTTCATACCCTTCAGAAAATTCATGAAAATGTAAAACCTGCTATTCTATCAACTTTCTAAGTTTGTAAGAGCAGCAGTTAAAATTGTCCCTATTTTTGGGCTTTTGTCAAAAATTGTCCCTATTTTTGGGCCTTTGCCCCATTTTTATTTATTTTACATTTGTTGACCAGGATAGTCCGACTGGATACATGTCCATTTTCAGTGGAGGCCCGGGGAGAAAAGCTCCACACAATAATGTGATATATACAATACAACAGACAGCCAATTTATAGAATACATTAGTCACACTATTTATACATATTTTTAAATCAGAAAATAACACTGTACAAGTGTAGGACAGAAGACAGAATTAAAAAAAAAATTCTTACTGTTAAGAGTTAGGTAGGAAAGAGCGGGCCATGAGGTAAAAGGTAAGTGGTGGCAGAAAGATGTGAGGGGAAGAGGGGGTTTTATAGGAAAATAGGGCGGGAGGAAGAGATAAACAGTAAGTTGATAAAGGGATGGTGAGAGAGGTGTGAAGAGACAACGATGAGTACTAGATATTTATGTACGGCTTTGTCCAAATTTCTTGCTCTAAGAAGTTGAGAGGTGGAGATCATTGAGTGTATTGTTCCTATTGAGGCACTGTAGCTAAATAGCATGTGCATATAAGTACTGAGCATGTGCGAGAACAGTGCCATTTTGTACAGTCAGCCAGATTGCGTGCAGGCATGAATGGAGATGCACATGCGAGTGTGTTTAAAGCAATGTGTGAATCAGTTAACTTGAATATACATGTTCTAATTACATTTCCTGACAATGTTTATGTACAAAAAATATCTTGAAGCCATACACTGCTTTATTGTCTCTTCTGAATCCATGAGCCAAAGGACATGGTTTCAGTAGTGGCATGTCTAAAACTACATGGTGTCAGAAGTGGCATGTCTAAAATAACATACCCTGGGATTCAATAAAGTATTTTTCCTGTTCTAGAATAGTGTAGCAGCTCCTGCCCGGAATATGACCGCTGAATGATTCAGTAAACAAGGCTGTGGGCGCGCAGAAGCCTGCCAACACTATTCTGGTATGGACACCACTGAATAATGCTAATTACATCATTTGTTGGTGAAAACCATGCAAATGAGGTGAATTACTGATTCAGTAAGCAGGCAGGCATCCGTGCCAGAACAGTGCTCATTGCAGAAATGTATTCGGTTACTGACAGTGTACATTAATACAAAAATCAAAACAGGGTCATGACAACTCAAAGTAAAACATGTATTATGACTATTAGGCATGCAAATGGCCAGAAATATTGTCTTTGGCATGTAAAACAGTTGCAAAAATTATAAAAATAAAAGTTTTTTTTTTTGGTCAATTTCAGCTGTTTAAGCATAGTGCAGGAGCACACAAACGAGATTGTGCAGAAAATAAAAAAAATGTGAAAAGACAATTTTAAGTGAAATCTGCATTTTGCCATTATAGTGGATAGAATGCAGAATCAAAACAATAACAGGTAACACTGGTTGCTAAGGAGAAAGGCTCTGGTGTAGTGATGTAACAAGGGACTAAGGCAGTGGGGAATGCAGATGAGTAACATTTACTGAATAGCAAAACCTAACCGTGTAGGAGCTGTAATGCAGTGGTGTAAGCAGGAGAAGCAGCTGACATAAAAAGGGGGTGTGTCATGCTTGGTGTAAGCACACTGGAGATCCACAGCTTCCATTTGAGCTTGGCTAAGCACAGCTAAGCAAGGGGGTGTGTCTGAGGCTGTATTTACTTATTCCATGAAATGAGCATGTTCGTGTCCAGGAGAGGGCCATTTCTGTTTAATAGCATTTACTTTAGTTAACTGGGTTTGTGTGGCATGCACTGGGTCTAAAACAAAAAAAAAAAAACGGAAATAGCAGAACTGTTTACATTTGGGCAGTGGGTTTGCGGGGCTTGCCTGGGGGCTTAAAAGGGGCAGAAATGGGAAGGAAAAAAAAACAAGGAAAATAGCAGAATAAAAGCAATCAAGTACCAATAGTATTGGGAGGTGGAATGTATCATAGTCAGCCAATCATACAGGCAGCATCTGCAGCACAACAGTATAAACTATGAAAACACCTTTCAGTCTGTTTTTTCCCACAAACTCTGCAGCATTGGTGTACACACTCGGGGGATTTTAACTGACAAAATGTTAGGGCCTGCTGTTACTTTGATACATCAGTATGTGCTACAGGCTAAGGCAGTGAGGAGGACAATGCTGGCAACTGCCCCAGACTGAGGAGGAGAAGAGTGTTCAGACCCAGGGTAACCTACCAGGGGCTACATGATCTGGAGATAGTAGAATGCTACAGGGTGGACATAGACATACTTTAACAACTCATCAAGCTGTGCCGGCCTCACCTCAGACCCAGAGCCAACAGAGGGGAACCCATCCCAGTGGATACCAAGGTATGTGTAGCCTTAAGAATACTAGCTACATGTACTTTCCAAAGACCTACTGGGAACATCATGGGGTCTAATAGGCATGTGAATCCAGGATACTCCACCAGTTCCTGAAGCCATACTACCACATGCCAGTGAGCACATTTACTTCCTCAGCACCCATGAGGAGATGACCAACAATATGCACCTCTTCCACCATGTAGCAGACTACCCAGAGGTATAGACTCACTGCATGCACATCTTAATCAAAGCAATACACGGTTAACAGGGTAGGGTCTATGTAAACTGAAAGGGCTTTCACTCCATCAACTGCCAGGTCATGTGCAATGCCCAGGGCATTATCATTAGTGTGTATGCTGGCAGCCCTGGAAGCTATCATGACCCCACACTATGCAGCAGTACTCAAGGTGACAAATCCCACTGCAGTATATGTGGGACCCAACTAACTGGGTGGGTCATAGGTCACAAGCATGGATGTCAGTGTGGGTGTCCCATACTCACTCCTCAGCCTCACTCACCAAGTCAGCCATGGAAAACCACAAAGACATGTCTGGCAAAGGCCCACAGATGGCAACAATGATGAAATACCCCAATACAGACTTACACAGTGATAGTACAGCAGGTCTTGCAGTTGCAGTAAGGCTCTGAAGGGTAAGACGTCTGAAATTAAAATGTATGCCATTACAATCTGACCTGTGGTCTTTAATGATATGCCTGTAGTCTTCAAAACAGGACACAATACTTCGCTGAATGGAACCAAAATGTAAAGCAAATATCAGCACAGTCTATGCAAATGTGTACAGTTGACAGTTGTGCCCCCCCACACCCACATTCCCATAGAAATGCAGTAACCTGTATGTTTGTAGGGAGATAGCAGCAGAGTTCACATTGCCAGGGCTGTCCCAATCAACATGATAACTTGTTGCATGTCCACAATATGCAGGGGGTCAATGAGCTATGTATATGTGTGGTTAATACTGTCAGGATGTGGCCAGCACTTACTCCCGGCTGTTGTGTCGTAGTGGCCTAGGTACAGTACTGTGGTTGACAGGGCCATGTTCCAAGAACTGCAGTGCCATCTATTCTGCATGCCAGCTACACCTATGGTAGGAGTTGTACACACTGTCCAGACATCAATATCTGTTATTGCAGGAAAGCTGGACAGGTCATGGACATGGTGCCACACATACGGTCAGTAAACAGCTTAGAGTAACCTACACAGTGCCTACCATACCACTCAACTGTACAGACCTATTGCAGAATGTCCAGAGGTTTGCATCATATTTGTGGTCTCTATATCCTGAAATACTGGTTGTCTGGCAATTCAGTAGCAAATCACGTAAGACTAAGGTCAGGAAATAATGACACATTGTAGTGTCAGACATCATACCCTATAGAAAACGCATACTAATGCAAAACCTGTTAATGAATCACCTTTCTAGGTTTGTAAGGCAAATTCTGAAAAATGGTCCCTATATTTAGGACTCTGCCCCCCCCAATTACTTATGGGTTTGTCCAGATGTCTGGCTCTCAGAAGTTGAGAGGTATGGTGCCTAGTAGGACAGTAGGTACCTGAAGGTCAGTGTACTGCTAGTTTATAAAAGGCTGCCACCTTTCTGTGTCAACACTGACATGTTACTGGCCAACCGCCATACCCCTGGAATGAAACAGGTTATCACAGAAGGAGCACATGTATGCCTTTGGTTATCTGTTCTGCTTGTCCTAACATGCCATTTGCCTTTCAGCTATTTGCAAAACAAGAAAGGGTCATGTCAAAACAGCAATGGCAGACAGTGTGGAAGCAGACATTATAGCCATAACAGCAAACAAGCAATTACCAAACCCGTCTCTCAGCTGTCTATGTTTGGCAGAACATTAGTAACACCCTGTCCCCATCTGTGGGCCTTTGTCTGACTGTCATAGTTGGGCCTGTCCAGATGTCAGTCTGTGATGGTATGACAGCTAGGCCTACTTGTAGCCTTATAATAACATAACTATGTAAATATTGTAAATAGTTTCTTACTTTAAATGAATGAATGTATGTCTAAATGAATCTGTACAGTATAACCTATATGAGCTTTCACAATGAGCTAAGTTGCTCATGCTTTATAGTGAATTCATGTATTTGTAACTTGTTCTTTTAACTGTAACTTTTCTAAACTTGTATCTTTACTGTATTCTGTGTTATGGAGCTTTTTTCCCCAGGTCTCCACTGAAAATGGGTTCTCTGAGCCCAGTGGACTTCCCTGGTAATCAAACTGGAAATGAATAAATAATAAATAAATAATATAGCAACAGAAACCATCTAAGGACCACAGCAAATGGAGTGGTGTAATGATGGACAACCCGCTAAATAGGTACACTCAGTGGTGTGAAGTCCACAACCTTGTGTATGATGTAACAGCATTTACCCTGCTCACATCAGAATCAAAAATACATAACAGCAGCCACTGTGGCCAAAGCCTGTGAATGGACTACAGAAGGACAAAGAGACACACATAAGGGGAAGGGGAACCACTGGCCAGACAAATGCAGAATGTACACACCAGAACACACTGTGCAGTAACATAGGTGCCATGCAGCATATGGAGTCAGTAAATATCGCTTGCAAATACACAACACATACCCATGTATGTAGAGGTCTGCAACAAAACAAAAACCCAAACAATGGACACCTCAGTGGCAAAATCACATGAGAACTCCACACCACAGACCACATAGACTCAACACACCAGGGTCTTGCAAACAGTAAGGCCTTATCCCAAATCTCAAACACCTACCCAACACAGATAGGCTAACAACACTGTCCCTTTACCCCGTGCCATACAGACTTTGCTGAAGTGACCCCTGTGTGGCATACAAAGCAATCCAGAACCTGCCTTGATGGGACTGTTGCACATCTAGAACAAAAGGCCCACTCCATTAACCTGTAGGCGCAGCATCAACCTGGGCTGTGATATCAGTATGGCTTGTCAGTGTGACAGATATGTGTGCCACACACTCCCTCATCTGTGGAATACACTCCCTGTCAACAGCAAGCCAAGTGCCTCAATACCCCTAGTGATGTGCTCCCTGTATAGGTGCATTGGAAACACAAAATACAGTCCTGTGATTCCACCTGTGTCCCTGCTGGACAGGGGCTCTGGGTGCTGACATGTCATAACATGGGCTACACTCCTGTCTTTGCGGGTTATAAGGGCTTCAGTGCCAATACCCTACTAATGTCATAGCAACCTATCAACCTATACACAACCATCTGCCAGTGGTTCACCACATTACTCTGTACTGCTCTGCCACTGACATACCTGGAAATCACAGTCCTATGTGGAATATACTACACATATAATGGACATTTCCACACAGTAGAATGCACTCTGTACCCACAGCCATACCTCAACCTCTGACAGCAAGACATCTGGACAAGGCCATAAATAAAAGTGGGACAAAGGCCCAATGATAGGCACATGTTGTAAAGATTGCCCTTTCATACTGAGAAAGGTGATAGAACAATGGATTTTGCAGTAGCAGAAATTGTCTGAAGGTTATGAAGTCTGAAACACTAGTGTCTGTCATTATTGTGTAACATCAGTCTTCAATTATATGCAACTAACTTGACATAAAAACACAAGTTTATGTAGACTAGATGAAACTTCTAGACAAACACCTGGACAATATGCCAACAAATGTATAGTTCAGAGGTATGGCCACACCAGGATATGAATATTCAGCTAAGAATCCCCAGCCAGTATATCGCCAAGTTGCTGGAGTGTGTACACTTGCTGTAGCCACACCTCTCAACTGGCCTTTTTGTGCAAAAATTTATATAGTCTGGCTCCTAATATTGGTCTGTGCATCATACATCTTGTATTCCTCTGGTAAAGCACTGTGATGATCTGAGGATGTCTGTCACTAGGTAATGACACATTACATTCCAGTGTCAGACTTCAGATATGTCAGAAAATGTCCGCTAAAACAAACCCAGTACTTCTAGGAAAGTCACAAAATGCCGGGCTGGAGTACAACTGTCTATGGAATGGAGTCCCACTCTCACTATAGAAGGTCATACTGGGCATGCTCCTACACTTAGAGAATCACAGGCATTTTGGAACCCACATCGGACTATATAACTATATTGTGCATTTATGTCTTTGCATACAGACAACTATGTGCACCTTAACTGTCCCTACACACACCCATCAGACATTATTACACTCAACTAGCTGTAGGTGGCCCATATGTGATATATCTGCATCTGTTGCTTGTGATACACAGACATAAATATGGGCAACATATAACAATATGTCAAGCATACACACACATAGACATGGGGAAGAGAGAGACAGACAGTGGTAGAGAGAGACACACACAGGGGGACACACAGAGAGTGAGTCATACACAGGGATACCTAGAATTGGAACCCACATCGGACTATATAACTATATTGTGCATTTATGTCTTTGCATACAGACAACTATGTACACCTTAACTGTCCCTACACACACCCATCAGACATTATTACACTCAACTAGCTGTAGGTGGCCCATATGTGATATATCTGCATCTGTTGCTTGTGATACACAGACATAAATATGGGCAACATATAACAATATGTCAAACATACACACACATAGACATGGGGAAGAGAGAGACAGACAGTGGTAGAGAGAGACACACACAGGGGGGCACACAGAGAGTGAGTCATACACAGGGATACCTAGAATGGCATAGACCGATCTCCTGCTGTGGACAGTGGCATACTAGTCATAACCAGTTGCACATGGCAGCATAAAGTGAGCTCCATTGTGTAATAGTACTGAGGTGGGAGTTATAATATCACATCACCTGCCTGTGTGTGTGTGTGTGTGTGTGTGTGTGTGTGTGTGTGTGTGTGTGTGTGTGTGTCTGTGTCTGTAGGCTTAAGTATTTGGAGGTCGTTCCCATGCAGTATACTTTCGACTGCCCTATTTCACAAGACCTGCTGCTGTCATTCACATTAGAAGTAGTATTGGATATCTGTCAGCCATAATCAGCTGTGAAGCACATGCGATAACTGTGTAACACTATAGTACAAATAACTAGATAGCTAGGGGTTCTAATCTCAGTTCTGGCAAATTTGAGAATGTGTGTGTGTGTGTGTGTGTGTGTGTGTGTGTGTGTGTGTGTGTGTGTGTGTGTGTGTGAATCTCAGTCCTGGCAAGTGAGAGTGTGTGTGTGTGTGTGTGTGTGTGTGTGTGTGTGTGTGTGTGTGTGTGCGCGCGCGCGTTTCTTTTAAGGTTAAACAGTTGGCTATTCCTACCCAGTACACTTCCCAGTGCCCTACTTTAACAGTCCTGCTGATGTCATTACCCTCAGAAGTACCTATGCACAGCCCCAGCCCTATAAGCTCCATAGCAGATGCAATAACAATGTAACAGTATAGTGCAAATAACTAGAAAGACAGGGGTTTCATTCCCATTTCTGGCAAATATGTGTGTATAAGTGTGTGGACAAATGTTTGTAAGTGTGCATGTTTGTCGGATGAAGTATCTTGAGGACTTTCCCACCCATTACACTTCCCAGTGCCGTACTTTAGCAATCCTGCTGATCTCATTCACCTTAGAAGTACCTTTTGGCACTTGTCAGCCTAATAAGCTCTGTAGCATGTGTGATAACTGTGTAACACTATAGTACAAATAACTAGAGAGGCAGGGGTTCTATTCCCATTTCTGGAAAATGTGTGTGTGCGTGTGTGTGTGTGTGTGTGTACAAGTGTTTGTAGGATAAAGTATTTTGAGGACTTTCCCACCCAGTACACTTTTTAAGTACCCTACTTTAGCAGTCCTGCTGATGTCATTCACCTTAGAAGTACCTTTGGGCACAGGTTAGCCCTATAAGCTCTGTAGTGTGTGCAATAACTGTGTAACACTATAGTACACATAACTAGATAGGCAGGGGTTCTATTCCCCATTCTGGAAAATGCGTCTGTGTGGGTATAAGTGTATGTACAAGTGTGTATGTTTGTAGGATGAAGTATTTTGAAGATATTCCCACCCAGTACACTTTCCAGTTCCCTACTTTAGCATTCCTGCTGTCATTCACCTTAGAAGTACCTTTGGGCAATTGTCAGCCCTATAAGTTCTGTAGTGCATGGGATAACTGTGTAACACTATCGTACAAATAACTAGATAGGTAGGGGTTCTAATCCTAATGCTGGCAAATAAATGCATGTGTGTGTGTGTGTGTGTGTGTGTGTGTGTGTGTGTGTGTGTGTGTGTGTGTGTGTGTTTCTTTATACACCAAGAAACACACACGGAGTTAATGCTTTCGCTAGGATTGCCAAAAACCAAGTCCAATTATAAAAAATAAAAACTAGCGTAAGCAAAACAATGAAGGGGTGTTCAGATAGCATAAATATGCTATCATGAAAGCATATAAACGTCCCAATACTCCAAAAGATCAGCCAACTCAGTAGTATGTTCAAACAGAATGGTGAACAAAATCCACATATATGAAATAAATATAACAAATTTATTGAGTGCACTTCAGGTAAGCGCTTTCGACATAATCTTCATCAGACCTGAATAGCATGAATAATTAGGTCACTTAAAAACACAGAATGGCGCGAAAAACACGCCAATCAAAAAGCTAAACCTTTTAGCTACATATTTAAAATAATTGTTGACCTACATTAAATTAAGTCAATGGCAAATAACTAAACATAATTCATTCGCATTTAAATGCTATACAAAATCTATTCTAACTGACCTAAAATAAATATATCTATATAAATAATCAATATAGCATATAATCATGCATCTATATTAACGCATATACCAACATGACATGTCATAGTGCTTCAATATAAAAAAAACACATATAACAAATAAATCAAATATTTATCATATGACACACATACCTTACTAAAATTTACTAATATATAGATAGAAACACTTATAGAATACTTGTATGTATACAAACTGTATATACACATGTATGTATAAAACAAATACCACAAACATATAAATGCAGGTGGATATAATAAAAAAAATTGTAAAAAATTTTTTAAAAATTTTTTTTAAAAATGAGAAGACATTTCAAGACTATTGATACACCAATAAGCTCATAGATGTATACATATATTTATTCCAGCAACATCAGAACATTTAAATTTTTAATTTTCTCATTTTCAAAAACAGTCTGATAGGTACTTTTCCATTCAAACCTGGAGATCTATCTGCTCTCAATTTTATAATCCAATTTGATTCCTTTGATTCAGTAAATGTGTTTACATCCCCACCTCTAATGTTGGTGTATATCTTTTCCAAAATCCTAAATTTGAAGGAATGTTCCTGTCCACACTCCCTAACATGTTTTGCTAACGCATTTGTAGGGGTACCTTTTCTAATGTGATATATGTGTTCCTGCATTCTATCTCTAAGGCATCTGTTAGTCTGTTAGCATTATTTTTTGAATGGCATAATAGCCTCTTAAGGTTCATCTTATTTTTATACACGAACTTTGGACTATCCCCTAAAAGTTGTCTAATTCTGGGGTCCACTGACAAGATATGCCAATGCCTTCTAATAACATCTTTAATATCTCCTACATCACGAGTATAAAAGATGGGATATACGACATTGCTTGTATTAAACCCCGTATTCTGCTGTCTCACTTGTACTGAACCAACATTAGAGAAATAGGGGGCAGCTACCTCACCTCTTAAATATTCTAAATTCTCCATTCCATTCTCTAAATCTAATTCTCCATATCCACGTTCCATCAATCTATGTTTAAGTTCAATCAAACCTTCCTCAAAATCTGAGTTAACTGGGGTATATCTAGACAAATGCATAGTTTGTCCACAAACAATATTCTTATAGATATACCCCGGATGCATGCTATTACGGTGAAGCAACTTCCTTAAGTTTACTGTTGATTGGTCAGAAGAAAAAATTCCCTTCTTGGATATATATGTAGAGAGATTAGGGAATGGCATGGTTAATACTGGTTTATATAGAAAACCTTGTCATAAAAACATGTTGCTTCACCGTAATAGCATGCAAAAAATAATGCTACTAGCATATTTGAACAAGCAGGTATTACTTCCCCCTGTAATTCATGTAATTTTTGTTCATTTATAGACTCGGAACAAATATTTATACATCCATCTGGCATGGGATGTTTTTCAGCATATGCCAGTGGGAATTGTATGTCTCACAATGTGGTCTATTTAGCTGTGTGTACTAAATGTCCCGCATTCTATGTTGGCAAGACTAACAGATGCCTTAGAGATACAATGCGGGAACACATATATCACATTAGAAAAGGTACCCCTACAAATGCGTTAGCAAAACATGTTAGAGAGTGTGGACAGGAACATTCCTTCAAATTTAGGATTTTGGAAAAAATATACACCACCATTAGAGGTGGGGATGTAAACACATTTACTGAATCGAAGGAATCAAATTGGATTATAAAATTGAGAGCAGATAGAGCTCCAGGTTTGAATGGAAAAGTACCTATCAGACCGTTTTTGAAAATGAGAAAATTAAAAATTTAAATGTTCTGATGTTGCTGGAATAAATATATGTATACATCTATGAGCTTATTGGTGTATCAATAGTCTTGAAATGTCTTCTCATTTTTTAAAAAAAATTTTTTTTTTAATTTTTTACAATTTTTTTTATTATATCCACCTGCATTTATATGTTTGTGGTATTTGTTTTATACATACATGTGTATATACAGTTTGTATACATACAAGTATTCTATAAGTGTTTCTATCTATATATTAGTAAATTTTAGTAAGGTATGTGTGTCATATGATAAATATTTGATTTATTTGTTATATGTGTTTTTTTATATTGAAGCACTATGACATGTCATGTTGGTATATGCGTTAATATAGATGCATGATTATATGCTATATTGATTATATATATAGATATATTTATTTTAGGTCAGTTAGAATAGATTTTGTATAGCATTTAAATGCAAATGAATTATGTTTAGTTATTTGCCATTGACTTAATTTAATGTAGGTCAACAATTATTTTAAATATGTAGCTAAAAGGTTTAGCTTTTTGATTGGCGTGTTTTTCGCGCCATTCTGTGTTTTTAAGTGAGCTAATTATTCATGCTATTCAGGTCTGATGAAGATTATGTCGAAAGCGCTTACCTGAAGTGCACTCAATAAATTTGTTATATTTATTTCGTATATGTGGATTTTGTTCACCATTCTGTTTGAACATACTACTGAGTTGGCTGATCTTTTGGAGTATTGGGACGTTTATATGCTTTCATGATAGCATATTTATGCTATCTGAACACCCCTTCATTGTTTTGCTTACGCTAGTTTTTATTTTTTATAATTGGACTTGTGTTTCTTTATAGGTTAAACAGTTTTAGGCCATTCCCAACCACTGCACTTCCTACTGCCCTACTTTAGCAGTCCTGCTGATGTCATTACTCTCAGAAGTACCTTTGGGCAGCTCTTAGCAGTATAAGCTCCATGGTCCATGTAATAATTATGTAACAGTGTAGCACAAATAACTAGATAGGCAGGGGTTCTATTCTCAGGTCTGGCAAATGTGTGTGTGCGTGTGTGTGTGGTGTGTGTGTATAAATGTATGTACAGGAGTGTGTATGTTTGTAGAACAAAATATTTTGAGGACTTTCCCACCTACAACACTTCCCAGTGCCCTACTTTAGCAGTCCTGCTGATGTCATTGCCCTTAGATGTACCTTTGGACAGCCTCTCAGTCCTGTAATCTCTGTGGCATGTGTAATAACCAAGTATCAATATAGTACAGATAATTAGATAGGCAGGGGTTCTACACTCAGTCATGGCAAATGTGTGCGTGTGTGTGTGTGTGTGTGTGTGCATGCGAGAATGACATCATCCCTGTGTGTGTGTGTGTTTGGGTGAGACTCATATCCTCTGGTGGTGTGGGTTATACCATTTTGAGGCATGTACCCACATCCCATTGCCCTTCTTTACAAGGCCTGCTGGTATCATTCACCTTAGATGTACCTCTATACACTTGTAAGCCCTCTAAGCTCTGTGGTGTTTGCAGTAACTGCGCAATACTATTATAGAAATAATTAGATAGGTAAGGGTTCTAATCTCAATGCTGACACCTATAGTAGTGTATGTGAAGCATATCCCCTGGGGCTGTTGTGTGTAGGTTATACCATTTTAAGGCCTATTGACCTCATACACATGACATTACTTTAAAGAGCCTGTTAATGGCATCAGCCTCACATGCACCATGTAACACTATACAGCCCATACCAGTTGTCTGTACAGATGTGCATGGAATATCCACATTTGCAACCTATATGTGGTCTGTGTCTGTTAACAATGAGCATTCCTGTGATATCATTGCCAGATGTGTCACAGTTAGCAAAGTGACACACATGCCAGCATCAGACATCATACCTGATTGACACATCATGCTGATACAAAGTCAAGTCTGTCACTCTATCACTTGTGCAGGTTTGTAGGAGCAGTAGACAAGACCAATCGCTATGTCTGGTGGGCTATCATACCATCCACGAAGGAATTCATAAGATTAACTGTTGTAAGAGGTTGTGTTTTATGTCCCTGGCATAGAATCTATGTGGAGCATGTCATGTGTATTCAGCAATATAGTACATACAAGTGGATACGTAGGGTTATTAATATGTCTACTGGCAACTGTGTATGTGTCAAGTTAATAAATGTTGTGCTTTTATTGGGTTCCTGGTGTTGTGGTTTTGTATTTGTGTATGTGTTTCTGTATGCACAGCCCCTGTGACTGTCTTTAGTGTGTGTGTGTGTGTGTGTGTGTGTGTGTGTGTGTGTGTGTGTGTGTGTGTGTGCGTGTGTGTATGTGATGGCTATACCATTCTATGTGCCTCTTCCACCCTGTGAACTCCCCCATTGCCAACCTAGTATCAGCCCATACAGATGTCATCCACCGTACAAGTACAGTTACACAATTTTGAACACCAAGCCACTGTGGTGCATGCAGTGGTCATATCACTGTGTATTGTACATTAATATATGGGTAGGTCATCTATTCTGAGAAGTGTCACCTCCATGTGCATGTGTGTTTCAGTTTATATCACCATGCAACAGTGAGTTTGTGTGTGTGTGTGTGTGTGTGTGTGTGTGTGTGTGTGTGTGAGAGATGGCTCTAACATATTAAGTGCCTCTGAACCCACAAGCCCCTGCAATTGTCACCCACTTGAATAGTAGTGGCAGACACTGCCACAATACAGTACCACTTTGTTATTTGTGTTATGTATCGAGCACTATCATTTGTAAGACTGTGCAAGTAGGGGCTGTGCCGAGCCCTTCATCAGCTGACCCATGTACAGGACTATGACTCTCTGTGGACTACCAGCACGAGAGGACAGACATGCATATAAGATAGCAGACACACATGCTGGTGATTGTCAGGTTAGACTAACACAGGCTGACCTGTGTCAGGAATACAAACCCCAAACCTGTCATACATAGTACCAGGCATACCCTCATCAACTGCATGATGGTTGATTGGATGGGACAGAAATGGCAGAGGCAACAGGTTCTGATAGCTGAATCTGTTGCAATTAAAGTAATGGCTATGTTTGTGAGGGACCTGGTGCCAGTACTCAAGTAACCTCCTCTGTATGTGTGAGCATGCAGTCCTACAGAACACCCAGGTAACATGTATGAAGGCTAGGTGGCTGTGTCAAGGGTATGTATGCAAGGTCACACTGTCTGCCACAATTGCTCCTCACACATTGTTGCATGTGAATACATCTGGTAAACATATACAGCTGTACCTTGGTTATGGAAAGGTCACTGTGTTTCCACTCCGCCTTACTCATCATTGCTACTGTCAGCAGGCCCACAGCCTGCAGACACACAGACACCTGGAACACAACCAGAATACAGTACATTACACTACAGTGTGTCAACAGGTGAAAGGTTGGCATAATGGTTA
Source organism: Protopterus annectens (assembly GCF_019279795.1). Classification (NCBI taxonomy): domain Eukaryota; kingdom Metazoa; phylum Chordata; order Ceratodontiformes; family Protopteridae; genus Protopterus; species Protopterus annectens. The sequence continues at coordinate 1,723,862,211 of NC_056732.1, read as the reverse complement.
AGGTGTTTATCTTATAAACCAAAGGTGCAGGGTTTGATTCTCACATAGGGTAATTGGCTAGGCTTAAAATGGCCCACAAAGGCAGTTAGTCTAGTACTATTCTATGAACCTATGAAATTTATGAACCTATATGAGTGGATGGGAGATCATAGGTTTACCCCGGTATCACTTCTGTGTCACTGTTAGACAGAGGCACAGTATACTAACCTCGAAAAAGGGCATAGCAAAATAAATTTAAAATGGGTGGCGAAAGCTAAACACATTCTGGCTAGGCTTATAAATGCCCTAGGGCAGATAGCCTAGTATGAACCTATGAACAGTACTAACAGCAATAGTGCATCATGGCTAACAAGGTACATACACCTCAATGTGTATCCATAACTATTACCAGCAGACAGCACCTTACACAGCATTATATTATTATGCTGTACTATAGTTTCCCTGTGCATCAGACCCATATGAACATGTCCCTACATCAATGATATGGATAACTGCATTGTGGCACAAGTATATCAAAGGCACAGGGTGTGGTGTTGGATTACGAGAGACATAGGCTGGGCCATATGGCTGACATCATGTGCGTGTGTGTGTGTGTGGGGGGGGTTCAAGTGGGCCATGCAGAGGAGCTGTGCATGTCTGGTGGTGAATGGCCTGTGATAGGGATGTGCAAGATTTTGCACACCATCAAGCCATGTGGATGGCCGACACAGGGCTATGTTGGATAGCTATGGACCATACATGGCAGGATGCATGGTTCACCATCTCTCAACAGGGACGTTGGAAATGGTTCTGGCATGAGTCTCACTGGTGCTACCAGGTCCAAGGACAGATGCAGTACTACTCCCAGATGGTGACTGCTGTCTGCTGGATCTCCATCCCTGATGGGGCTGGACAGGACAGCATGCCTATGACCTGCTCCTGTGTGGTGTGGACAGCACCCTCCCTCTGATAGTGCTGATGGTGCTGCCACTATGGGACAATGAATGTACACTGCCACGTGGGCTCCCAGCAGATCAGGTTGCTGACTGACATCCATCTTACCAATGCCCTACTCCCACCACATGCTCAAGCACAGATATTGCACGATGAAGCAGTGTCAATGTCTCACCCCCACTGTCTATCCATGACATCAGACAAATGATGCATGGCATCATAAACCCCATGGCAGTCATCATGCATGGCAGGAAGTGCTGCAGTCATGACTCTGAGCATCTGTCTTGAGTTCATAGGTTCATAGGTGTGTACTAGGCTAATGGCCCTGGGGCCTTTACAAGCCTAGCCATAGGATTACCCTGGCATAGTTCTACCCAGCCTTAGTTCCCAGTGCCTCTGTCAAGTAGATCCACTGGTGTTATCCCTGGGGTGAATTTTCTGTTTTCCATCCATCATCAAGATTTCTCTTGAAGAGGGTCAGCGAGGTGCTCTGCTTGACATGTATGGGAAGTCTGTTCCATAGCATGGGCAGTATCTGGGTTATGAACCTGTCCCTCCAACATGTTCTGTTAATTGTGGTAATGAGGTTAAGGTCTCTGGAGTGTGTGGTGTGGAGAGATTGGGATTTCTTTAGATGTAGCATTTCTAACAGCTGGGTCAGACATGGCTTTGTAAGTCAAGCAGAGATCACCTCTAAGTAGGTGATATGAGACATATAATAGTTGGAGTTTTTTAAATCTGTCCATATAGGATAAGTGTTTAAGGCCTAGGATCCTCTTTGTTAGGTACTTTTGCGGCCTCTCCAGTTGTTGCAGGTGTCTAGTGAGGTACATTCCAAATGGGGCATTGTACTTGCTGATTCGCCTAAAGATGGAAGAATAGAGGGAGACAATGACCTCTTTCTTCCTGGATGAAAAACCCTCAGTAATGAGATGTGCCACATAGAAGGACTTTCTGACCACAGTGGCAATGTGGTGATCAAAAGAGAGGTTGCCATCAACCTGTGTTCCCAGATCTCTTATAACATCTTCTGTGTTCAGTGGACTACCATCAATGTGGTAATTCATGGGAAGTGGGTTTTTCCCAAAAGGGATGAAGACATATTTTTTGGCATTTTGCTTAAGGCCATGGTTCTGACACCAGTTGTTGGTCACAGTGAGGCCATTCTGTAGGATGTCACCATCACTTGGGGAGTTAAGCTCCCAGCTTGCAATCGTCTGTGAACTTTGTCAGCCAGAGTCCCTTCGTGTTGGCCTGGATTCAGAGAAGTAGATGCCAAACAAGAGAAGTCCCAGAGCAAACCCTGTGGGACTTCATTCGTGATTAATTGGCAGTCTGACATGACTCAGCTACTTTCACACTGTGGGTTCTGTGAGCCAGTTTGCATCCCATCTAGTGATATAGGGGTTGATGCCAAGCTTAATGAGTTTTTCTATGATTCCTGAGTGGGGAATGGTATCAAAAGCCTTGGCCAGATCAAGGTAGGTATATGAACCACCTTACCTTCATCCACAGCTCTGGTGACGGACTCAAAGAAGTCGACCAAGTTGGGCATGCATGATCTACCCTTCACAAAACCAAACTGTGTGGGATCCAGAGTTTGTAGATCCCTATATCCTTTTTTATTAGGTCCATGATGATGCATTCCATAGCTTTGCATATCAGACTCATCAGGCTAATGGGGTGATAGGGTCTGTAGTCACTCCTCCTTTGTGGAGAGGGATGACTGTAGCAGTGTGCCATTTGTCAGGGACGAAGCCCGAGCTGAGGCAGTGATTGAACAGGGCACACAGGTGAGGTGCCAGTTCACTCTGTAGTTCATGTACAACACAACCAGGGATATTGTCACGTCCCATAGAAGCTGTATTCTTGGACTTGGACAGTGCTGTTTTAACCTGTGCAGCAGTAATAGTGGGTACCTGGCAATCTACTGGTATTGTGATTGGTCCTTAGGGGGGGAGAGGGGGTAAAGTTGGCACTGAATCTGTTGGCCAGTGTAATGGCAATATCTGTTGGCTCGGTATAGGAGGTACCATTGTGCAGTAGCTCAGAGCAAATCTGGGTATTGCCGTGGAGATTCTTTACATAACTGTAGAAGGCCTTGTGGTTTTCTTTACTATCTGCTGCAGGTCTGTTTTCATACCTCTTTTAGAGGATTTGATGAGGGATCTCAACTTTTTGTTGAGGCAGATAAGGGAGTTTTTCCACTCTTGGGACTTCACCTTATTTCACATCAATTTCGTCCTTCTGTTGTAGAGTTTGTTTATGGTAGGGGACCACCAGATTGGCTTCCTTTTTTTTTTTTGAGGAGAGTGGCTTGATTCTATTGGGTATGGCAAGAGCCATGCATCTGTGTACAAGTTTCGTACAGTGCATTGGTGTATGATTCTGCAGTCAAACACCTATTCTCCATTTGCATGGGTGCTGTGAAGTTAGCTACCTCTGTTTTTAGAATCCTAAAGTTGGCTTTGGAGAAGTTTTTCATGGTGCTTATCTTTGCTAGGGGGGTGGGAGGGATGTGAATTTCCAAGGTGATTAGTTTGTGGTCAGAGCTAACCAGGGAGTATGATTCTGCAGTCAACAACTATTCTCCATTTGCATGGGTACCGTGAAGTTAGCCACCTCTAATTTTAGAATCCCAAAGTTAGCTTTGGAGAAGTTTTTCATGGCGCTTACCTTTCCTAGGGGGGGTGGGAGGGATATGGATTTCCAAGGTGATTAGTTTGTGGTCGAAGCTAACCAGGGAGGAGCTGACTATTGATGTAGAGCAATGTTAGTAATGACCAGGTAAGGATGTTGCTACCTCTAGCAGGTGTATGAACGAGCAAGTCCAGGTCATTGGAATTAATGAACTCCAGGAAATGTTGGACAAGTGCATTGGTTCATGAGTAGTTCACCCAGTTAATGGAGGGGTAGTTGAAGTCGCCTAGTAAGAAAATGTTAGGTTGGACGCTAATATTCTCCAGGGTGCTAAAGAATGTGGAGTGCGAGTCTTGGGACATGGATGGGGACCTGTAGCAAGCTACGACCTGAATTGCTGTCTTACCCAATGTTAGCTGCACCTAAAGTATTTCTGATGTGTTATGTTGGGCTACCTGTCTGGAGGTGTGCACATCCTTTATGAATTTAGAAACACCACCTCCTTTGGAGCTTCAGTCTAAGTTCTAGGGCCGAAAGGTGTGGAATGAGTTATAGCCTGTTAGTGCAGGGGTGCTTTCTGCTGGCTTGAACAAGGTCTCTGTTACAGCACAAATGTCGATATTCTCCATTTTAAGGAGTGCCTCGAGCATTTTGAGATTTAGACTTCTAGCTCTGAGCAACATCACCCCCAGACTGCATTTGTTTGTAGCTGTTACCGTGGTAATTTGTTGTTTAGAACACAGCTTAAAAATGCACTATAGGGGTGGCAAGAGCCTTGGCCAGTATCCGTAAGACCAGTGGTGACAGGATGCAGGCCATCTCTGGCAAAGCATCAAGGTCTGTCAATCATGTCATCCCAGGCAGACAGATACTGGATCCCCTTAGAATGACACCAGAAACCTAGCCAGTTGTTGAAATCAATCATTTTCTGCTTGTACTGTGGTATCATTCTGGGTGATGGTAAGATGCTGCTCAGGGCTAGGGTCATACCCTAGTGTCAGTCAGTATGCACCTGTGCCTCCTTGACAGACCATAACATGCATCTGGTGACTCCTGCTCTGGTACTTGCAACAGGGGATTGATGGGCAGCAGTCCTATGTCGAGCACCCCTGTCCATCTGCCTGTGTGTGACCTCACCTGCTGTCTGGCTATGGCTGGTGTGTACACACACACTTGCCATAGTCAACACACTAGCCTGTTCCATGCCACCACTCTCCAATGTCCATTATCTGTGGCTGCTAGGGACTGGGTATGTGTGGGCATACTGACTGTGCATGGGGACATGGTGGGTGACAGTGGGATACCAAACAAAATGGCACAAATGCAGGCCCCAACAACCCCATATGTGCCTCACTATGACCACCATCATTATGGTAGTCTGCTAAGACACTGATATCTGGTTGTGAGGGGGAGAGACACCAATCCCCATGTTCACCTGTGAGGGGAAGACAACATAATTAAAGTAATACCCTGCAGTATTATTTTTGCTGACACACACACACACACACACACACACACACACACACACACACACACACACACACACACACACACACACACACACCTGGTAAAGTCTGGCACAGCTTTGACACTTCTGGGCCCTTCAGGCCAGACCATATGGTAGTTCTGCCTGCCACATTCCATCTCTTTCACAGCAACTGTAAGGCTCACAACAAAGCGTGACAAATCCTACTGTGTGATGGAGCTAATAGCAGAATGGTAATTGTGACCAAGACCAAGGCTATTGGAGTGAGATATACAGTATCAACAAGTGCATATGCAAGTACTGTTAAAGCTGACTTACTGCTATACAGACCACACACACAATGACAAGTTGTGACGATATGTGATGATAACTGATGAAGGTAAAAGAGTATACACCTTCACTGCAGTACCCACACAGTTCAGACTCACAGGGATTCATTTCACACAACAGTGCAGGACAGTCTGCAATACATTCAGGAAACATGTAAAGTACTAGATGCATAGCTTCATGAGATGATACCAGGCTATTGGTCCTGATGCCTGATGTCCAGCTTCTTCCTCAAGAGGGCTATACACATTACTCTGCTAGACATAGGGATGGAGTGTACTTTACAGACAGTTTATTGTGTGTGACACTCCACTATCCCGCCAGCAAGTACTATATATGTCACAGACCATGTGAAGGCCTTGTGTGGGTGTTGTGTGAGTGGGATTTGTCTTACAGATATGCAGAAATGCCATCAAGGCTGGTTGGGAAATGGCCTTGTATTGCCAGAAACAGATCACCTAAGATCAGTCTGTATAAGACTGAGTACAGGGACAGGGCTTTCAGCCTATCTGTATAGGATAGATGTTGCAGACCTTGGATTTGCCTGGTCAGGAACCTTTGTGGTCTCTGCAACTGCTGCATTTGCTTGGCAAGGTACATGCCAAAGGAGCTATTGTACTTGGTAATGCTTCTAATAAGGGTGGAGTACAGGGATGTTGTGGCCTCCTTTTTCCTGGATGACATGCATGTATTTGTGAGGTGGGCCATGTATACATCCATCCGTACAATGGTGCCCACACAGTGGGAAACTGTCAGGTTGCTACCAACCTGGGTGCACAAGTCACCTCACATCTGATTGCATGCTCAGTACATTATTACTGTCATAATTAGTGTAGATGACATCTACCACAGCAGGGAGAATGCAGCATCCCCTGGTATTCAGTTTGTGGCAATGCTTCTTGCACCAGTCATTAATTTGGGTGTGGGCCTCTTGGAAGATACTCACATCAGTAGGGGAATGTAAGACAGTGGCCAGCTGGCAATCATCAGTAAACCTGGTCAACCACAGACCACTGCTTTTGTCTTGTACCTCAGAAACGTATAGCTCATACAGTAGAGGCCCCCAGACTGATAACTGGGGTACACTGCTCTAGAAGATTCTAGAGGTGGTGTCCACTACTTTGAGTGGGTACTATCATTGAGCCAGTTAGCTACCCATCTAGTAACATACAGATTGATGCCTAGTTGTGTAGGGTTATGTATCCTGGCTGCCTGGGGATTATTTTGAGAGAGTTAGGCTAGTTGAAGGTAGGTATTGTTCAAAATCTTCCCCTTGTCCTTGTGTTTGTTGACCACTTCAGAGAAGTCGACCAGGTTTAACAGGCCTGATCTCCATTTGACAACACCACACTATGTGGGCTCAAGCATTTTGAGTTTGCTGATGTTCCTGTTCATAATGTCCTTGATATTGCTTTCCATGCCCTTGCAGATCAGGCTAGCTAGGCTGATGTGCATTTAATTAGCTGGGTCAGTAGATTGCTCTGCCTTTGTGTATAGGGATGACAGTGGCTTCCCTCTATGCAAATGGGCTGACACTGGTGCTCAGGCTTTGGTTGACTACAGTGTATAATGGAGCTGAGAGCTCATGCCTGATTTCATGTAGGATGCAGCCAGGGATGGTATCAGGCCTATGGAGACTTCTGTGTGTTGCGTTTGAGAGGGCATTATGGACCTGCTTCCTGATGATGAGGAGAGGGGGTCAGGTGCTGTGCATGCACATGAGTACTGATGGGGGACAAGGGGGTGATGTTTACACTTCATTTGTCTGCAGCAGGTTGGCTATATTTATGCCATATGTGTATGTGGTGTTATTGACCACCACTACAGAGCAGATTTGGGCAACACCCAAATCTGCTCAGTAGTGGTGGTCAATAACACCACATACACTTCATCTATCTGCAGCAGTTTGGTTATATCTATACCATATGTGTATGTGGTGTTATTGACCACCACTACTGAGCAGATTTGGGTGTTGCCCCTGGGATTGCAGACATATGTGTGGAAGGCCTAGTGATTGGCCTTGGTGGATGTGTCCAATTTGCACTCAAAGGTAGCCTTAGATTAATCCACTTGTGACCTTATTTGATTGTTCAGACCAAGGTGACATTGCTTCCAATTAGGCACCTGCTCCATCTTGGCTGCCCGGCAATTATTTCCACCTATTATGGTATTTGTGTATTGCTGCTGTCCACCACAGACATGTACCCTACCTTGAGGAAGATGATGTTGTCCTGTCAGGTATTGCTGAGTCCATACAGCTATGTAGGTGCTCACATAGTATTGTGGTGTGGGCTTGGACACTACTGCCAGTTCCAACAGATGGGACAGTGGCTGTAAAGCTAGTTCTACCTGCTGTGATGACTTTTATGGTAATTTTTGTAAAGTTTATTTTGTTTTACCCTGACAAGGGGAGAGAGCAGGGGAGATGAACAGTGTTGGCTATGTGGTCAGATCTTACCAAAGAGGATGGCACCTTAAGGAGTGCTACAGTGGCTACGCCTGTTGGTTAGGACCAGGTACAAGATATTCACCTGTCATAGGAGTGTTGACCAGCCGATCTACTGCATTGCCATTGACAAAGCTGAGGAAACTCTGAGCATTCATGTTCTGGTAGCATAGGTCATGCACATTATGGTTGGTTAGTTAAAGTCACCCAGGAGCAGGGTAGATGGTTGAATCTTGACAGATTCAAGCAAGTCCAGATAGATGTGATGGGTGTCCAGAATCATGGTTGGAGGTCTGTAGCTAGCTATGATTTGAGTATGTGTTTTTTCCACAATTAACTGCACTTATGATGTCTCCCATGTGTCATCCTGTTTGGCCAGCCTGGAGGTTTTTATGTGTATGATAATGTTTAAAACTCCACCTCCTGTGGCTTTGCAGCCCTCCATTTAGGGTCTGAATGTATGATGGGATGAATAACCTGACAAGGGTATTGTGCTCTCCACAGCTGCAAAGCAGGTGTCAGTGACTGCACAAATGTCAGCATCCTACAGGACAAGGTACACTTGCATTGACATGGGTTTCATGCTAAGACACCTAGCTCCTGTTAGAACAAGACATCTGCTATAAATCTAGCTGTAACACAGGGTTTGGGGGGTGGTCTAATGGTTAAGGTGTTCGCCTTACAAACACAAGGTGCAGGGTTTGATTCTCACAATGGATAATTGGCTAGGCTTAAAATGGCTCACAAGGAGCAGTTAGCTTAGCATGAACCTATTAAATATTTACTTGCTAGGAAAGACAGTCTCACATTCACAGGACTACTCCAGAGGATATGCTATTATGTTATGACTTCAGTCTTTAATGGGTTGCCAGTAATTTGCTAAACAATACACGACTGTATGTGACATTGACTACAAATATGAGGCAAACATGTGGTCAGTCTGCAAAACTCTAGGCAGCTGACCGGTATGGGCTCAATATATCATGTACAGTTCAACACACACTTCTACCCCTGTTGTTTACTATGCACATACCCTATATAAGTCTCTCTCATTTGTAAGAGAAGCATATCTCTCATGGTAACATTCACAGGTGACATGGATATTTACAACATCCCAGGTAGCTGCCTTAGCAGTGCCACAGTCAGTATTGGACAACAGACAATCCAGTGGTAATCATACATGAGCTGACCTTTGCTGGGGTGACTCGGGGGCCAGAGCTGTGATCTATGTCACTGCAGACAGGGCCACCAGGAATGGCCATAGGTGCTGGACAGCAGCAAGTAAGTCCAGCAGGTCTTGTTGCGACCTAGTGTTTAACTTCCTATTTCACATTACTGCATCCCCCTTCTGCATTCCATTACAAGCCTAAGTGATTGACATACCTGGTATAGTTCTGAAGGGTTTCCTCAGAATTATGCAGATGTTTAGGTTTGTGTAGTTGCAGTCTGTCTTTGTGTAGATGGGTTCAGACCTGTGTTACATAGGCAGCAGCTTGCCTTAGGTAATGCTCATGAGCAGGTGATGGCCTGTGCAGCAATTGGTGTCTCCCACATGCTACTTGCATCCAGAGTAGCCGTGTTGTTTTTTCATTAACCAATGCCATAGCAACACAGTGCTATAATTAAGTCTTTCATGTGGGCCTTGCCCCTTTTCCTTGCCTGTGAGGAGGCTACTATGGAGGTGTGGGTGGTACAGCTTCATAGACGGTAGGTGGAAATACCAGTCAGAACAAGAAATGTGGACAACATGGGGACAAAGTTCCAGAATTGGGTACAGATTGTAAGTAAGATATGCTGTTATACACATAGAATATTGCTAGATTAACAGGGTTTGTCTGTACATGCATTTTGTGTGTGACTTGATGTCTGACAGTGATATTTCTCTGACATACCTCTTAACTGTGTAATGTCCACATACTGCCCAGAGGTTTGCATGTTATGTTTGGTCTGTTCCTCGGACAATTTCTGTTTTTGAGCAATCAGTAGGATAATGTGAGGATTGTAGTCAGTAAATGCTGACATCCATTTATGCTTCAGACATCATATCCTTCAGGGATGTTATGTTAAAACACATCCTGTAACACCAGCAACTGTTTCAGTTTGTAACACTATTATGTGAGATATGTACCTCTTTTTGACTCCCTATTCCCAGGTGTGTCAGGCTTTGTCCAGATGTCTTGCTGTAAGAGGTTCAGATGTATGGTATATCATTATTTAGTTACTTCACTACTGATATCATCCAGTGACGTAGCAGACTCCCGGGCATGTTATGTGGCAGTGGCCATAAATATGGTTCCACCCCCTAGACATTCTGTGGAAATCTGTACAGCTGAGTGTCATGTATGTCTGGCCATTGTTAACAGACTGTCAAGATTGTATAGCAGTGCTGTGTGTAAATGTTTTAGGTCTAGTAGGGAGAGTAGCATATGTGGGTGTCATAGATCCTGTTCTGTCTGACTGTGCATGCTGCTACAGTTGCTGTGGTCTATCAGGTTTATATGTTTGTAGGGGCAGACTGAGAAATGTCCTATAACACCTCAGGATTCCCAGTAGGCTGTGAGTTGGGGCAATATATGTCAGTGTAGTGTGTGACTGGCAATCAGGATATGTTTGTTCAAACAGTTGTTATACTCTAGAGTTCATTTGGGGTACTGATATGTTGTTGTGACTGTAGTGTGAATGGGGGTGAGTGGACAATTTATCACCGATGTCTGCCTTTCCCTACAGTTACATCCCTGTAGTGCATGATATATTTGCAAATACATGGGTAATTCCCCCGAGCTGATTTTGGGTAGTGTTGTGTTGGTCTTACTGTGGTTCATAGGGTGCTGGATGAAATGATTGGCAGCTCTCATTATTTTTCTCTTCTGTTACATGACTGCAGTCATACCTTTCCACTGCTCAGATGTCTAGACAATGTCCAGATGTGTGGCTCATGTGCTTGGTCTGTTCCCCATAACAGTTGTGGGTTTCTGACAAATCACTGGGATGATGTGAGCATTGACATCAGTAAATGATGACAACCATTTGCATTTCAGACCTGAAATGTATCAGAAAATATATGTTTGATCAAACTATGCTACTGTAGCAGACTTCTGTGTGTGGAACAGCCATATTTCAAATATGTCACTATTGTTTGCCCTTAATTCCCCCCCCCCCCACTTTGTCAGGCATTTTGCAGATGTCTTGCAGTAAGAGGTTGGTTATATGTATATATATATATATATATATATATATATATATATATATATATATATATATACACACACATATATATATGTGTGTGTGTGTGTGTGCATGTATGTGTGTGTGTGTGTATATATATATATATATATATATATATATATATATATATATATATATATATATATATATATATGTGTGTGTGTGTGTGTGTGTGTATAGGAGTACTACAGATATGTATTATTCCCTTATGTTACATGACTGTAGTGCATGATATTTTTGGAAAAACATTACAAATTCCTACAGCTCAGATGGTGTAGAGATACTTTGCTGTGATTGTAGTGCGCAGAGTCCTTGTAGTGCGCAGAGTCCTGGGTTCAAGACTTAGTAGTGATGACTTTTTTTCATTCATGTTAAATGAGCATAATGCATGATATATTTGAAAAGCATTACAAATTCCCACAACTCAGATTGTGTAGTGGTACACTGCTGTGATTGTAGTGCACATGGTCCTGGGTTTGAGACTTGGCAACACTGATTATTTTCTTGCTGGGCAGAACAAGAGCTGCTGGAAACAGAGTGATTAAAGCACTTTTAAGCAGTTGTAAGCGGGTTTGCATTGTTTCACGTGAAGCTAAGCAATGCTAACTGAAGGTTAAGTCCTCTTAACTTCAGTTAGCGGAGCTTACTCCTGCTTACACCCATGCTAAGTTTAATTAAAGAAAAGGAAAAAAGGGTGATAGGAAAGTGGTGAAATGGGGACAAGCAGGGAGTAGAACATTAGGAAAACCAGCTAGCGATGTGCTAGATGGGTGTAGGAAAGGACCATAGCTCTACATTTCTACTGCAGCAACAGCTGTGCCTAATGTTCAAAATTTGGGATTTACAGCCTCACACCCCACAGGGAGGGGTGTTGGCAGCATACATTTGTAGGGTAATTTCAGTGTTGATTGATTTATGTCACTGGGCATGGGGGCAAAATGTAGAGCTATGTATGGAGCAATGATTTTTTTTTGTGGGACAGATGCCCTTCTTTTTTAATTAAGGTGTGAGTGGGATGTTGGGGAAGGTCTATAGGTATGTTTGGGGTGGTAGGTTGGAAAGGATAGGTTGCATTCGCAGCCAGACAAGACACACAAGACAGCAGACAGGGGTGGTATATGACACATGAGGGGGGTGAACACCTTGGATGGGGAGGGTGGTTGGGAATCAAAGGCCCATGAGCCCCCATATGGATACAGTGGGACTGAGGTCCCCACCCATGGGCAGTCACCACTGCACCTTCACAGCCCTAAAGCAGGGGGCTGGACAACAGGGTCAGCCTGCCTCTCCAGGTGTGTCAGGTGGCCCTCCAACTGGTGCAGATGTCCATCCAACTTGTGGTGGATGACACTGTGCACCATACCCCAGAACTTGTGGTGAGTTACAGGCTTCTCTCTGCACCTGCACCTGGGGTGTGGGCCCTGTCCCCTGATGCAGTTCCACCTGAAGGTGGTGCAGGACCAGCAGATGAAGAAGTTCCAGTTTGGGTCCCGGATCTGGTGGGGGCCGGTGCCATGGCCAGATGGGGTGTGACAGGCAGATCCACCAGGATCTGCCTTCTCAAACATGCTATGATGTTGAGGTTATCCAAGATAAATTAGTTAGTCATGAACAAAACATTTCAAAATTAGTTATAACAGCATGCATTGGTGTTCCAGTTAACCCAAACCAACAGATTTGAAACAGATGCATAGCAAACATAACACATGCATAAATGGGACAGCAAAAAACATTTTAACAGCATGCAAGTTACATTGATGGCAACAGGCCACCAATAATAGTATTTGAACAAGGTATATTAATATGCAACCAATTAAATATATGAACAATAATAGAACATATGTCCCAACAATAGGTTTTGAGAACAACATACCTATAGTATATGAATAATAATTATTTATGCAGATGAGGAGTAGGTGGAGAGAAAAAGTCCATTAACATCTGTATAGGGTTCCATTTTTTACAACTGTACTACTCGATACTCTGCAGGTCTGCCCTCACTTTACATCTACCTATGGCCTATAGCTTCTTGTAGCACATACATACCCATTAGCCTGTCAACCTGTAATGGTGTGGGGCAAACTGGGAGGACAATGGCTACATTACTGGAGGGGGCTTGTACATGTCAGGGTTACATTGTTGACAGAGAAGGGGTACCCTGCACTGATGTTGTGTGAGTCTGCTACTGGCATACTTCCCTGGATTCCTGTCTGTGTCCAAGGTTATTGGCAGCAGTGACCACTAGCTGTGACATTGTGACACTTGAGGTGACATGTATCAGTGAGATTGCATGGTGTATGTACCTATCCTGTTGTCATTTGCAGGCATATGGGTTTGGACAGTAGAACAGTTGTAGACAGTGTATTAGTATACCCTTCATACAGCTATTACACAAATTTCTTTACCTGTAAGACCTGTGGAGAAAATATCTGTTAACACTTTCTGACTGTTTCTGCAAATATTCAGGATTTCTTTGTGTATATATGCACACATCTCAGTACCGCTCCCTGGATTCGAACAGTGTCTGGGTGTGCTAAAATGAACAACATGGCTATTGTCCATCACATCGGGATACTGGGAAACTGATGTCTCTTGCTTGACTGATTTCTGCCTAATACCTAATGCCTGACCTTGTAATCCTGACATTCATGCATAACAGATAGTTATTGTACTGTGTATTAATCCTTTGAAATGATACTATCTGTAAAGCAAAGGTTAACACAAGAATGCAATGCTGCAGGGGACACACTATAATACTGTAAACATTACTATTCGGGGTTCAGAACTTAGTGCATAGACTATTTCATATTTCTTTTATATCTTGGTTTACATCTCCACATTCTACTGTTTTGCATACTAGCTGGTTCTCAGAACAGCCACAGTAAGAAATATTTCATGCTGTCAATGCCATATTTGCTGTGATGAACCTGTACACATTCTATTTCTACAACAACATACCAGAGTAAACACAACATTTTGTGTTATACATCTTTATTACAGTGAAATTACACTTTTATTAATGGATGTCCTGTGGATCAATATTAGTGTGACAAACATAATTTATTCATTAGACACAGTTCACACTATTCCTACTGGCAGTAAACAATGTACTCCTTCTAATTTATGTCACTATATACTGCAAGTTAGACCTGTATTCACCAGTGTGTCGTCATATCCGTGTTAGTCTGTCTGCATGAGCCACAATGTTACTAGCCCTCTCTGCTGCAGCTCTAGAATGGATTAAAGGGGATATTAATAATACCACTTTATAATGTATAATTTTGAAATTATATAACTGTGCAAGATATTTGCAGAATGTCAAGCTTATTGCCTCATATGTGTGGTCCATTTCTCGTATGACTGTGGGTTTCTAGCACATCATTGGCAAATCAGTCAGGGTTTACATCAGAACATACTGACAGACACTTGAGTTTCAGACTTCATACCCTTCAGAAAATCCAAGCTAATGCAAAACATTGTTATTTATTCTATCAACTTTCCAAGTTTGTAAGTGCAATATTTGTAAAGTGTCCCTATTTTTGTGCCTTTGTCCCAACATTGTTTATGGCTTTGTACAGATTTCTTGCTCTAGAAGGTTGAGAGGTATGTGAAGCAGGCACCTGGGCATTCTGAAAAATCTGTACAGTTGAGGGGTATGGCCGTACGGCACTTTGACAATGCAGGGGGTGTGTGACAGCACCTGCCACACACCCCAATGCATTGCTTCCTATCCAGACTTCCTACTTTCAGTGTCTGCGGACACTGAAAGCATTTGCAAAGTGTCATATGGCACTTTGACAATACAGAGGGTGTGTGTGACAGAACCTGTCACACACCTCCTGCATTACTTAGTTGATCCATCTATTTCAGTGTCTGCGGACACTGTTTTACTATTTTATTTGATTTCAGTGTCTGCAGATACTGAAAAGCTTTTAAAAAGTGCCATATGGCACTTTCTGAATGCAGGGGTTGTGTTAGATGTGCATCCACTACTTAAACATGCCCACTGGACTCAGTAGTGTTCGTGGCCACATAGCCTTAGCAGTAGCATGCCTTCATGAATATGAAAGGCGTACTGCTGTTAAAGCTAAGGGGAAATGGACACGGTTCACTCCATGCAGGAATATCATTATTCATGCATGGATTTTATTGAATCTTAGCCTATGGAATTTATTTCTGCTCAATATCTAAGCTGTTTGGCTGGCTGCTATATACCTGCAATCAACTGTATTACAAGCTGAGTTAAGTACAAACTTGCAGTGTTCAAGATAGTGCTGCACTTTATTTTTCTGTTTATTTATTTGTTTCATTGAATATTGTGATCTCTCTGTTTCTCTGCAGTAAGTGGGGGTTATTGTTGTTTTCACTTAATTGATATCCAGTGTTTAAATCTTAGCTTAGAGGTTTTCTCTGTGCTTATAATTGTTAGCCACATATCTGTGAATTTATTTCTGCTCAATATCTGAGCTGTTTGGCTGGTTGCTATATACCTACAATCCGCTGTATTACAAGCCAAGTTAAGTACAATCTTGCAGTGATCAAGATAGTACTGCATTTTATTTTCCTGTTTATTTATTTGTTTCATTGAGTATTGTGGTCTCTCTGAGTTTCTGCAGTTGGTTTCCCACCCTCCATCCTTGTTCTTGTTGTGGTATTAATCTTGGTGGAATTGCCCGTCCCTCCTGCAAATTTGTGTTTGAACACTCCTCCTTGGTCCATCTCATTTGCTCACTCAACCGAATACAGTGAGATCATATTTTGATTTCAGACACTCCCTACCAGTCCCATCTGTTCATCTCTTTTTCAATTCTGTCCGTCTAGTGTCATTAGCTCATTCTACCTAATACAGAGAGAACATTTGAGAAGGCCAACCCACTTAGGTCCTTAACCTTGAATTAGCCCATCTATCTACCAAAAGAGGATTTTTCTAAGTCTCAAATACAGCCGTGTCACCCCTGGTGTCTTCCTCTATTCTACTAAACTCCAGGCATCTAGCCTCTGAATTGAACCACCTAAAAGAAGATTGTACAGTGCTTCCTACCCACATCAGCCTACCCACTACCTAGTATTTTTCTAAGTCTCAAATACAGCCGTGTTACTCCTGGTGTCTCCCTCTATTCTACTAAACTCCAGGCATCCTGTTTCTGAAATGAACTACCTAAAAGAAGATCCTACAATGCTTCCTACCACATCAGCCTACCCACTACCTAGGATTTTTCTAAGTGCATGCAACCCTGTATTATGAACTACTGTCCCTGCTTTGTCATTTTACTGTTATACCTTACCAAGCGTATGCTCGCTAGCAGCCTAATACAGCCATATATTCTCCTAACTTCTCCTTACCCATTCCCTAGTCTGCCTGTCCTTATCCTGTAGTTTGCTCTTAGTCTAACCACTAGGTGGCAGCACACTCCCTTGCTGACCCTTATCCGAAGATAACATTTCTTGCACCCCATTACTAGTGTATCACATAGTCCAAGCCTAACCAAAGTTAGCCTACAGCACTGTCTCTATAAGGGCCCCCTGTGTCAGGTGACTTCTTGCGTATCTCTTTACCTACATACATAAGGCCCCATCTCAGCTCCTGTTACCTTCCTTACCTTTTAACTGCTCCCTGCTCACTGATTGTTTCTTGCTGGCTTCTTTCATCTCCTTTGGCTCTTTCTACTTCCATTCTTTTCCTTTGCTCTTACCCCCTCCCCCTCCACCTCTTTGTTATATTCCCTCCATCCCTTGCTTTTGCCTTCCTGCTGGCCACTCCCTCTCCTTTCTCTTACCTGGACCCCACTCCAGAACCATTATAGCTACGTCACTAGCTGTGGCACAATTTTCAAATGCCCTTTCTTACACTCTCCACCCTTGTACAGCCCTAGGCTGCTGGTTCTGTTTGTTGG
Organism: Protopterus annectens; assembly: GCF_019279795.1. NCBI lineage: Eukaryota > Metazoa > Chordata > Ceratodontiformes > Protopteridae > Protopterus > Protopterus annectens. Next base: position 1,723,845,260 of record NC_056732.1, on the reverse strand, counting down.
TAAGTTCTTTATCTGGACTGTAGCTTCTAATAAGATTGTACCTTAGTTGATGCCGAATGTATGGTTATTCAGCTGTAATACTGTACAGTTGATGAATATGGATGTTCCTATGCTTTGTAGTTAGCGATTTGTAGTTAGCGGATGGTTCACAAAGCCCTGTGCAATTGTGTTCTTTGCGCCAGCCCTTATAGTCAGGGCTTTTACAGTGCATGCATTAAATACAGCCTCTATAATGATTAAGTTTTACTGGCCGTAGGCCGTTACTACTAGGTGTTGATACTTGCTGGCACTAAATACCAATAGCTCACAGATTTATCTGGGCATTATAATATCCGCAGTACATAGCATGTGGACAGCATGCTGTAAAAGGGTCACGAAGTGAATGTGGTCAGGAATAGACAATAAATATAGGAAAAGACAATATTAAATCAATTCTGAGCTGGGAATTTCTGGTTAAAGGCTTATAGAGCCTGCATGTTTCAACTGTTTCTTACTGAAATTGGTACACCTTGTTTGCTGTAGCATAGACTAGATCCAGGCCTGCTGAATCTAGCTTTGTTTGTATGCTTGTTTGTTTGCTTGTTATTTCCCTGAAACGCTAATACCACCTAAAATGCAGCTTTTCAGCGCTTCTGTGGATCCCTAATGATATCTGCATTGCTTACTGTACTTATTTCCTTGTTTCACTTAAAAGAAAGTTACTGTTTGTTGTTTTTGCATTTAAGTTACCTGTAACACATTGCATTTAACTTACCTGGCACTTGCTCACTAAAGCAATTATATAAGTCAGAACTAAAAAATTAAAAGCACTACACCCTCACAAACTCCCCTTGAGTACCTTGTTCCCCATTGGCCCGTTTTTTCAATTATAAAGGAATTACCAATACTATTCTAGCATGTCCAAAGGTCAGTTGTCAATCTCCTCTCTGGTCCAGCTGGTGAATCTGGGAATCTTGAGTCAATGTTACAACTGCCTCATGTACACAGACAACTCTCTCCTCCTCCCAACAAATTCCAACACATGTGAGAGATGCATCCATATAGCCAAACTGGAGGCTAAGCTCTCTCAACTCAGTACTGGCTTAACCAGTCAGGATGAGAAGGAAACCACACTCACTACAATTCCAGTCTCACGTAGACCTACCACGACAGCAAACCAAGCACATAAACACACAAAAACATACTCGGAGGTTCTAAATAAAAATCTGCCTAAGCAGCAGAGACCTCCAAAGCAGACACCCAAGCAACCACTACCCCAAAACAAAACACGTGCAACACATAGCTCACAAAGCCAGTGTGCCAAACAGTCACAGCCCTTAAGGCTAAACAACACATCTGATACACTTGTAATAGGTGACTCTATCATCAGGCACACTGAAGTCCCGCTCACCAGGCTGAACAAGGAGAAGGTCACGGTGAGCTGCCTGTCGGGCGCTAGGATCCGCCACATAACACAAGCACTCAGGACACTCCAAGGCAAATACAAATATGACTCAGTCATTGTCCATGCTGGTGTGAATGACCTGAGATGTACCTCCCTGGACTACATCAAAAGAGACATAGAGGAGCTCTTTGAGCATGTGGCCCAGGCCGGTATGACCCTGACCTTGAGTAGCATCTTACTCTCACCAAGAAAGATGCCACAATATGAAGACAAGATGAACAATTTCAACAATTGGCTTAAGTATTGGTGTCATTCAAAGGGGATCCAATGCCTGTCAGCCTGGGATGACATGCTCGACAAGCCACGATGCTTCGCTAGGGACGGCTTGCACCTGTCATCCCTGGGCTTTCGGATATTGGCAAAGGCTCTTGCTACCCCCATAGTGCCTTTTTTAGGCAAGGCTCAAAAGACAAACCCACCTCCATAGGTATCACAAGGGATAAGAAACTAAGAGTAATGCTACTCAATGCCAGAAGTCTAAACCTCAAGATGCACTTTTCGAAACTCTCCTTAGCATGGAGAACATCGATAGCTGTGCAGTAACAGAAACCTGGTTCAAGGCTCCCAAGAGCACCCCAGCACTACCAGGTTATACCTCATACCATGCTTTTCAGCCCCAAAACTTGGACCAACCCACAAAAGGAGGGGGAGTATCAATATTCGTCAAAGATACCCACACCTCCAGGTTGGTGGCACAGCACGAAGCATCAGAGACTATCCATGTGCAACTAACAGTGGGTAAAACTGCCTTCCAGTTTATAGCCTGCTACAGACCACCCTCCCAAACCCAGGAACCCCACTCAGCCTTCCTGAGAACACTGGAAAATATGAAAGTATCTCCAAACACCATTATATTGGGTGACTTCAACTACCCAAACATAGACTGGGAGCATTACTCTAGCTCCAACACCCTAGCCCAAATGTTCCTAGAATTTATAAACTCAAATGCTATGGAACAACTTGTTACCACTCCCACAAGAGGGGAAAACATATTGGACCTGATCATCACCAACATGGGGACTCTATGCTCCAGACCAGAAGTGTATCAATCACTGGTAAGATCAGACCATAAACTAATCTCACTGGATATTCACATCCCGGCCCCACCCCCTGCCCAGAAAACCACAGTGAAAAACTTCTCTAAAGCAAATTTCACACTCCTCAAAACTGAGGTGGAATCCTTCAAAGCCCCCGGGCCTGTGGAAAATACGGCCCAGACCGCAGAATCCTTTATAAATGCATTCTATGAACACCTTCAGGAATGCATGGATCATGCAATCCCAAATAAAACCAAGACCCAATCCTCCAAAGGCAGACGTCCTGTCTGGTGGACCACAGCCATAAACAAACTATACAATAGAAGGAGGAAGCTACTAAATGATAGAGCAAAATCCCAAAAAGGGAAGGCAACTCTGATCAGTATTAGCAAAAAACTATGGGCACTCATAAAATTGTCTAAGGCCAGCTTCGAGAGAAAAATTGCACGGGACACTAAGGATAATCACAAGGCTTTCTTTAGTTATGTTAGGAACCTGGGTGGTAATTCCCAGATATGCTCAGAATTAGTCCAAAATGACAAAAAATACACCGACCCCACAGACATTGCCAATATCCTAGCTGACAGGTTCAGTGCAAACTTCTCCACCCCCTCCCCACCAAAAGGGCAAATATCTATTCCAGCAGAGTGCTGCCCCCCCTGACATCTCAGATACTCAGGTAAGAGCCGCCCTCTCCAAAGCAAAAAACACAGCATCAATGGGACTAGATGGTGTCCCGGGCTGCGTCCTACATGAACTCCAAGAAGAGCTAAACCCAAACATAAAACTACTGTTCAATCTCAGCCTTACTACAGGATATGTACCCAAAGAGTGGCGTACAGCAACAGTGGTCCCTCTCTACAAAGGTGGTGCCTCAACGGATCCTGGAAACTATCGCCCCATAATCCTGACTAGCTTGGTCTGCAAAGCTATGGAAAGGATCATCATGGACCTCATAAATACAGATATTGGGGACCTACAGACACTGGATCCTACCCAGTTATTCTTTGTTAAGGGCAGATCCTGCCTCTTAAACCTGGTTGATTTCTTTGAAACAGTCACCAAGGCCATTGACGAGGGGAAGGTGGTCCACACAGCCCACCTGGACCTCGCAAAAGCCTTCGATACAATACCCCACTCGGGAATTATAGATAAGCTCACCAGCTTAACTATAAACCCCTATGTCACTAGATGGGTTGCAAACTGGCTCAAGGACAGAACCCACATGGTTAGAATTGCTGGAGCCATGTCAGACTCCAAACCAGTTACAAGTGGCATCCCACAAGGCTCAGTTCTGGGACCTCTCTTGTTTGGTATATATTTCTCGGAGGTACAGGCCAACATGGAAGGACTATGGCTGACCAAGTTTGCAGATGACTGCAAACTGGGCACCATAATCGACTCTCCAGCTGACACAAGCATCCTCCAAAAGGGCCTCATAGAAACAGACAACTGGTGCCAGAGCCATGGCCTCAAGCTAAATGCCAAAAAGTGTATAGTCATCCCCTTTGGCAAAAACAAAGTGCCCACAAATTACCACATAGGTGGTAATCCATTAAGTACAGAAAAAGTAATTAGGGACCTGGGGACCCAAGTTGATAGCAATCTCTCATTTGACAACCACGTGGCCAAAGTGGTTAGAAAAACATTTTATATAGCCCACCTAATCATGAAGGGATTCACATCTAGATCAGGGGAGGTCATCGTGCCTCTTTACTCATCCCTCTTCAGGCCCATAATTGAGTACAATGCCCCTTTTGGGATGTACCTTACCAGACACCTGCAGCAACTGGAAAGACCCCAAAAGTACCTCACCAAGAGGATCAAAGGGCTCAAACAGATGCCATATGCTGCCCGGTTAAAGAAACTCCAGCTCTACTCAGTGGCATACCGCCTGTTTAGAGGTGATTTGTGCCTGATGTATAAAGCCATGTCCAGCCCGGAATTAAAGGACATGCTGCACCTCAGAAAATCCAAATCCCATTGAGCTACGTGCTCGAGAGACTTGAACCTCAGCACTGAAATAAATAGGACATGCTGGAGGGACAGATTCATAACCCAGAGGCTCCCTTCACTCTGGAATAAAATCCCAGTCCGGAATAAAATCCCAGTCCAGGTTAGGCAGAGTCCCTCACTGACTCTCTTCAAGAGGAATCTTGTTGAGTGGATGGGAGATTGTAGGTTTACCTTGGGTATCACTTCTGTGTCACTGTTAGACAGAGGCACAGTATACTAACCTCGAAAAAGGGCATAGCAAAATTAATTTAAAATGGGTGGCGAAAGCCAAACACATTCTGGCTAGGCTTATAAATGCACTAGGGCAGATAGCCTAGTATGAACCCATGAACCTATGAATGCATCTTCTACGCTGCTCCAGTTTGTCTTGGTTTTTTGTTTTATTAGTTTGTCAAGTTTTGTATTTCGTTTTGAATGTTTTCAGACCACAGGTGTTACTGATCATTGCCAGTGATTGTTAATCATTCCACGCTTTATACATAGCTTTTGGGCATTGTGTGCATAATAGAGCTAAACAGCTGATTTCACTAGGTTTACCCTCCTCCTCCTTGTGATAACTTCTGCATGTGTTATGGTATTTAGTGCGTGGCCTGTTTGTATTGTTGCGGCTTGCTAGTGGTGTTACTGCTGCCTTGTTAATGTTGACTACTGGCTAAGCAGTTGCTGTTAGCTTACAAACAGTACTTGTCTCTTCCTCTTTGCCAAACCTTGTGTAACCGGTAATTCCAGTTTAATTCTATAAAATTACAACTGCTGTCTGGTCGTACATGAGCGTGGCGGCTACAGGAGAGCTAATTACCTTAGTATCCTCCAAAGTGTAAATGATTGAATGAATACCTTTTCAGGGCAGTTAACTTCCTCTGATGTGTAAAAGATTTACTGCATACTGCACATATGCTGCTGAATGTTATGCAGTCGGTAAATCAGGTTGGTTTCCTAACAGTTGCACTGCTATCTGCTTGTACATGAGCGTTGCTGCAGTAGGACTGTAATCTCTCCCAAGGTGTAAATGTTCTTGCTGCCAATGTGTATTGTATTCATCTGCCTGTCTTCTAACATGCATACCTCTGCTTCAAATGCTTAATTTGATCTGGTCCCTCTCTGCCTCTAGTGTCTGCATGCTCTTCCCTCCACTATGAACCCTTCACTAGGTTACCCACCATTTGTCTACACAGACCCACTCTTTCTTAAAGTTTTTTCCTATGCTAGCATTACATATAGTTATTTTATTTGTAAAGTCTTACCTATCTGTTCCTTTTCTCAACAGCTCAAATACAGCCATGTTACTCCTGGTGTATCCCTCTATTCTGCTAAACTCCAGGCATCCTGCCTCTGAAATGAACCACCTAAAAGAAGATCCTACAATGCTTCCTACCACATCAGCCTACCCACTACCTAGGATTTTTCTAAGTGTATGCAACCCTGTATTATGAACTACTGTCCCTGCTTTGTCATTTTACTGTTATACCTTACCAAGCGTATGCTCGCTAGCAGCCTAATACAGCCATATATTCTCCTAACTTCTCCTTACCCATTCCCTAGTCTGCCTGTCCTTATCCTGTAGTTTGCTCTTAGTCTAACCACTAGGTGGCAGCACACTCCCTTGCTGACCCTTATCCGAAGATAACATTTCTTGCACCCCATTACTAGTGTATCACATAGTCCAAGCCTATCCAAAGTTAGCCTACAGCACTGTCTCTATAAGGGCCCCCTGTGTCAGGTGACTTCTTGCTTATCTCTTTACCTACATACATAAGGCCCCATCTCAGCTCCTGTTACCTTCCTTACCTTCTAACTGCTCCCTGCTCACTGATTGTTTCTTGCTGGCTTCTTTCATCTCCTTTGGCTCTACCTGCTCCATCCACCCTTCGGGCTCACTCCGCTCCCTTACCCTGCTCCCAAATACCACCTGCCCCCACTATTCCTAAACTTATTCTAGCCTCAAGTCCCATCCCCTTCCACTTAGCCAATCCAGCCACATGTCGTCATTATCCCCCCCTTCACTTCCTCCAATACTTAATCACCCCTGTCCCCCATTCCAACCCATAAGGTCCATCCCTTAGTCATTTCCATACTCCACCCGGTTACCCTCTCACAATCCCCTATCATCCAACTTCTTCCTACACATATACCTTCCAACTACTCACTTATTTCTAAATCATACCATGTCTCCCTCACTATCTCAAATCCTTCTCTCCCTCTCCATACGTCTTCTAATTCCTGTATACCATGCTACCTCTTATTCCTTTCACAAACTGCCCCTTCTTTCCTATCCCTCACCATCACCACCAACACTCATCCTCACCCCTCCAGATCCCACTTTCACACCATATCCTCCTCTCTACTTCAACCAAATCCACTTCACTGCATCAAACTAAAACCTTTTCCCTCCCCAATAAAACATCACATACCTAAAGCAATACTGCACCTCCCACAAAACTCAAGGAATAAACCTAAACCCCTGCTCCCAATCCCCTTCAACTGCCTGTGCTTAGCAGGTGACATACACCCCAACAGGCCCTGCTACCAGCAACAATCCAACTCCCCTTATCACTACCAATACTACCAACCTTAAATATCTCAAACTCCTGACCATCAATGCCCAGAGTCTAAAAACAAAATAGCCCACTTCCATGCCTGGCTATACCATACCCTTCCTGACATAGTAGCTGTCTCAGAGACATGGCTAAAACCCAATATTTCTGACTCTGAATTCCTTCCCTCTGGATTTCAAGCTCTCAGATATGACCACCTAAATAGGAAAGGAGGTGGAGTAGCCTTAATCTACTCTAGCCTACTCTCCATTACTCCCTACCAAATGCCTATTCCTCAATTCAACAGCACCAAACTAGTCATAGGAATACTCAAATTAAATAACTATAAAAGTATTTGTGTTATAGCCCTCTATATCCCCCCTGGAGACGATACATCTACACTCAAAGACATTCTACTATGGATCTCAACCAATATTAAGCTTGAGACATACATCCTAGGAGATGTAAACATTGACAGGAACAAAATTGATAACAATAATCCCACCATCTCAATCAACCTATTTAATTTCAGTCAACTTAGAAATACATACTTGTCTGGATCCTAGTCTCTCACCCAAATAAAATCTCTCATAGTGGCAACTTACCAGACTCCATTAGTGACCACTTGCCAGCCTTCATTCATAGAACAACCCCCTCCACTCCTCACCAACACCAATATATCCACACATGAAACTTCACAAACTTTAACCCCACAACTTTCTCCAATTCTCTCAAACTAATAAACTGGGACAATCTAAAAACTCTTCCTCTAGACCAGGCCATTGAATTCTTCATCTCAACCTTCTTAAATACCCTTAACTCCCAAGCCCCTCCTAGAACAAAATGTATAAAAAACAATCCAGCCCCTTGGCTTACTAAAGACACAAAATACTTATGCAACAAAGGGACAAGACCTGGAAACTTTACCATCACAATAATCACCCTGACACCCTTCTTAAATATAAACAACTCCATAACCTATCTAAAAAACATACTATACAGGATAAAAAATCATACTATACCAAACTCCAATCTAGTCATTCCAAAAACCCCAAACAATTCTGGAATTCCAGCAACTCTCTTCTCAACCCAGGTACCAAAAACAATCCTTGACCTGACACTAGTTAGTAAAGAAGGAGTTGAATAGTGTGGTTATTTCTGGGTCAGACTAACTCCATAGCAGAACTCACCAAGACCTTCCCAAACAACTTCTCCCCCCTACTCAATCCCCCTCCCCAACCATCAATCCCTATCTCTTTTCCCATCTTTCATCTCAAACCCATTTCCACCTCATATATAAAAAAACTCCTCTCTAAGCTTAAGCCATGCTCCAATGCCCCTGACAACATCCCCTCACTCTTTCTAAAACTTGCAGCAGACGGCATCACCATCCCCATTAGTATTCTCATTAACAGATCCATACAGGAATCTTATGTCCCCAAACTGTGGCGTGCAGCCTTTATCCTACCCCTCCACAAAGGAGGCAAAAATAATAGCATCTCCAACTTCCGTACCATAGACATTCTCTCACCTTTTTCAAAAATACTCGAGAAATGCATCCACCTCCATCTCATGCCATTCCTTACAAATAACCAACTCCTCACCCCAACTCAACATGGATTCTGTCCTGACCACAGCACATTAACTGCTCTTCTCTCTTTCTTAGACATAGTAAACCATGCCCGTGACTCTGGAGAACTTGTATCCACAGTCCTCCTTGATCTCTCCAAGGCATTTGATACTGTCTCCCATTCCCACCTCCTAAACCACCTTTCTAATCTTAATCTCTCACACAACACCCTTGCCTGGTTCAGCAGCTACCTCTCTGACCAATCTCAGGTCATGAAATGGAAAACTGGCACCTCTACTTTCCTTCCAACCTCAACTGGAGTATCCATACTCAGCCCAATGCTCTTTATCATCTTTATTAATGACTTCCACGCAGCAATTCCTAACACTAAGATAATTCAATACACAGATGACTCAACTCTAGTTTGCTCTGCTTCTGACCTCCCCGAACTCCAAACAAAAACCCAAACTGCTTTTTCTACTACTGAGAACTGGATGCTTCAAAATCACCTCTCTATAAATGGCAACAAATCTAAAATTCTACTGTCCTCTCCCTCTAAATCTCACCCTCTTGATGAAACCTCCTTCAATATTATCAGCCATGTCAACTCCACTATAGAAGTTGTTCCTTTTGCTAAACTTCTTGGGGTCACTATTGATGAACACCTAAAATTTGATGCCCGTATTCAGCTAAATATTAAGAAAATATATCCAAAACTTGGCATGATGTACAGAAACTTTCACTTTCTCTCCCCTTCCACAAGATAGACGTTCACCACTACCTACTTACTACCATCTCTGATGTATGGTGCCCCCCTACTAATCAACCTGTCTTCCTCCATCTCTTCTAAACTGGAAGACTGTTCCAACAAAATCTCAAAGTTCTCCACCAAGTCCAAGTACTCTACTCACCACACTGTTCCAACAAAATCTCAAAGTTCTCCACCAAGTCCAAGTACTCTACTCACCACTGCATACCTCTCCACCTGCTGCAGTGGCTAAAACTTCCCAATTACCTGGACTACCTCTAACTCACTACAAGCCCACAAGCTTATTTTTAAACCTACTAAGTACCCTGCACTAACAAACATCTTACCACTATACATCCCTCACAGAACACCAAGATCTGCCCACCATAATCTAATTTCTGTACACAAACCAAATCATCTCCCAGGTCAGCTTCTCCTATCCTTTTCCTTAGCCAAAAAAGTTGAACTTTCTTCCTTCCTCTCTAAGAATTTTTGAAAACTTTGATCACTTCAAAACCCAGCTCCATTCCTACCTCTCCAATAACAGGACATGCAATTGCACTCTACCTAATTAATCCTGCCCAATACACGAATACATCCATACACATAAAGTACCTTCCACCTTACCCAATAGGAGATCAATCTTATTTACTATTTTCTTACAAATGTTACTTTTATACCATTCTCAGATGCTTTAAAATCTCAGTACAATGGTGACTGTGTACTACTGTTCTCTAATGTATAAACATGTAAATATGCATTGTATATTATACTATGTTGCTGTTTTACTGTGCTTATGTTTTACTATGTAATACTTACTACTTGCTTAACTGTTACTATGTCTGCTATGTTTTATGGAGCTTTTCTCCTGGGGCCTCCACTGAAAATGGGCTCCTTGAGCTCAGTGGGCCTCCCTGGTCATCAAACTGGAAATAAATAAATATCTTCTGTTTCTCCTTTCTCCCTTTCCAGTTTACTAAAAAAACTTTGCTAGACTCTCCTTGTGTTCTGGTGGAGTATGCTTCTCAGCTGATTAGTAATTTTTTTTGGTACTTTAACTGTTCAGAGTTGAATGAAACAATAATTGAATTCAGTTCAGAATACTGTTTGAATAAACTACATTTATTTAAACTCTACTTGCTTTAATATTGCTACACACTCAAGTGTGCTAGCTTGCACTACACTTGAATTGTTTTTAGTGCTGTTTTAGCTGCTTTTCTGTAAAAAAAATTCTAAGCTTGTTTCCTGCCTTTCCTGTAATTAGTCTAGTCCAGATACAGATTTGCTGTATCCAGGACTGTGTGTAAGCTCCTGAGCCCCCCAAGCCTTTCTGTGTTGGAGGGAGGCCTTCTAGCTTATCAGTGGGAATGGTAAGCACTAGGTAGCTTAACTTATCTACTACAAGAGGAGTGGTTTCTGGCCCTGAAATTGTAATTATTGGCCATTTGGACAGATTTTTAATCTCTCTCAACTTTCTAGTTTAAAAGCCCAAGTTTGCACTTTTTTCCTGCCTTTCCTGTAACTAGTCTAGTCCAGATACATATTTGCTCTATCCAGGACTGTTTGTAAGCTTCTGAGTGGTGCCAAAGTCCACTCTTCAATTTTCCCTTAGATCTGCTAGTTTTCTCTTTTCCTGCACGTTTACTAGCTTATTAGTCTAGCACTTTACCAGACTTCTTGCAGAAATTATCGTAGCACACAGGTGTTCTACAAGGAAACAGCTCCACTACTTATTATTAATGCCCACCCCTCCAGGCATGTCTAAAGGTCAGTTCCCTGTGCTTTCCCCTATTAACCTGGTGAACTTGGGCATCCTGAAGCAATGTAGCAACTGCTTCATGTACACCAACACCCCTCTTCTCTTACCTTCCAACACTCAGACTTGCGAGAGATGCACTTATATATCCAAACTGGAAGCCATGCACTCTCCAGCCAAGACTAGAATAGCTGGTCAAGAGGAGAAGGTCAGCACTTGCACCACACCACATGGAACACATAGCCCTCCAGAACACACACCAGCACTGCCTTCACATAAAAACACAAACCACACACCCACCTTCATGGAGGCTCTCAAAAATCTACCCAAACAGCAGAGACCTCCAAGGCAGAAATGCACTCGAACACGACAACACAACACTAATCACGAGACACATAACTCTCCTAAACAGTGTGCCACTCAACCAAAGCCCCCAAGGCAAAACAGCATGCCCAACACACTAGTCACAGGTGACTCGATAATGAGGCACAGTGATGTCCCACTCACTAGGTTGAATAAGGAGAAAGTAATAGTCAGCTGCCTGCCAGGATCCACCCCATAATGCACACACTCAGGTCCCTCAACAACAGGTACAAATATGACTCTGTCATTGTACATGTGGGTGTGAATGACCTGAGATGTACCTCCCTGGACTACATGAAAAGAGACATGGAGGAGCTCTCGGATTATGTAGCCCAGGTGGGTATGACCCTAGCCCTGAGCAGCATCCTACCATCACACAGAATGCTACCACAGTACAAGCAGAAAATGATTGGTTTCAACAATTGGCTAAGTTTCTGGTGTCATTCTAAGAGGTTTCAGTATCTGTCTGCCTGAGATGACATGATTGGCAGACCTCAACGCTTTGCCAGAGATGGCTTGCATCTGTCACCCCTGGGCTTCTGGATACTGGCCAAGGCTCTTGCCAACCCTATATTGCCTTTTTTAGGTGGTGTTCCAAAGACCAAATTACCACCATAACAGCTACAAACAAATGCAATTTGAGGGTCATGCTGCTCAACGCTAGAAGTCTAAATGTCAAAATGCACTGTTTCAAAGCACTCCTTAAAATGGAGAACATCGACATTTGTGCTGCAACAGAGACCTGGTTCAAGGCAGCAAAAAGCACTCCTCCACTACAAAACTAAAACCCATTCCACACCTTTCGGACCCAGAAATTGGACCGAAGCTCCAAAGGCAGTGGGGTTTCCGTATTCATAAAGGATGTGCACACCTCCAGACTGGTGGCCCAACATAACACATCAGAGATACTTCAGGTGCAGCTAACATTGGGTAAGACAATGATTCATGTTGTAGCCTGCTCTAGGTCCCCAACCATGTCCCAAGACTCACACTCCATGTTCCTAAGCACCATGGAGAATATTAGGGTCCAACCTAACATTCTCATACTGGGTGACTTCAACTACCCCTCCATTAACTGGGAAAACTACTCATGTACCAATACACTTGCCCAACGTTTCTTGGAATTCATTATTTCCGATGCTCTGGACCAGCTCGTTCTTACCCCCATTAGAGGTAGCAACATCCTTGACCTGGTCATTACTAACATGGCCGACCGTTGCTCTACACCAATAGTGGGTTGGGAGGGTGGCCTAATGGTTAAGGTGTTTGCCTTACAAAATCAAGGTGCAGGGTTTGAGTCTCACAAGCAATAATTGGCTAGGCTTATAATGACTCACAAGAGCAGTTAGCCTAGTACTAACCCATGAAACATTGCAGTGTAACATGGCCATATATAAACTCCTCCCTGGTTAGATCAGATCACAAGCTAGCCATCTTGGAAATCCACACCCCCCCCAAAGGTAACCACCATGAAAATCTTCTCCAAAGCTAACTTTGGGCTCTTATGAACAGAGGTGGCTAATTTCATGGCACCCATGCAAATAGAGAATAGTTGCATGATTGCTGAATCATACACCAATACACTGTATGAACATGTACACAAAAGCATGGATCTTACCATACCCAATAGAACCAAGATGCCCGCCTACAAAAAAAGGAAGCCAATCTGGTGGCTGCCTGCCATAAATAAACTCTACAACAGAAGGAGGAAAGTGATGCGGAATAAGGTGAAGTCAAAAGACTGGGAAAAACTCCCTTATTAGCCTCAACAAAAAGTTGAGATCCCTCATCAAATCATCTAAAGCTAGTTGTGAAAACAGAATTGCAGCAGACAGTAAAGACAACCACAAGGCCTTCTATAGTTATGTAAAGAAGCTCCATGGCAATACCCAGATTTGCTCTGAGCTACTGTACAATGGTACCTCCTATACCGAGCCAACAGATATTGCCAATATACTGGCTGACAAGACTCAGTGCCAACTTTACCCCCCCCCCAAAAGACCAATCACAATGTCAGTAGATTTCCAGGCACCCAGTATTACTGTTGCACAGGTTAAAACAGCACTGTCCCAGGCCAACAATACAGCTTCTATGGGACCTAACAATACCGCTGGTTGTGTTTTACATGAACTACAGAGTGAACTGACACCTTACCTGTGTGCCCTGTTCAGTCACAGCCTCACCTCAGGCTTTGTCCCTATTGAATGGTGCACTACTATTGTCTTCTCTCTCCACAAAGGAGGAGCGACTACAGACCCTGGGAACTATCTCCCGATTAGCCTGATGAGTCTGATATGCAAAGCTATGGAACACATCATCATGGACCTAATAAACAAGGATACATGGATTCTCCAAACTCTGGATCCCAGACAGTTTGGTTTTGTGAAGGGTAGATCATGCCTGCTTAACTTGGTCGACTGCTTTGAGTCAGTCACCAAGGCTGTGGATGAAGGCAAGGTGGTTCATACAGCCTGCCTTATCTGGCCAAGGACTTTGATACCATTCCCTACTCAGGAATCATAAAAAAACTCACTAAGCTAGGCGTCAACCCCTATATCACTAGGTGGGTTGCAAACTGGCTCACAGATAGAACCCACACTGTGAAAGTAGCTGACTCCAAGTCAGACTGCTGACCAATCACAATTGGTGTTCCACAGGGTTCGGTCCTGGGTCCTCTCCTGTTTGGTATCTACTTCTCTGAAGTATAGGTCAACACGAGGGGACTCTGGCTTAAAGTTCACAGACATTTCCAAGTTGGGAGCTATTATTAACTCCCCAAGTGTCGTTGACATGCTACAGAAAGGCCTCACTGAGACCAATGACTGGTGAACCTATGAACCTATGTGTCTTTCTTTCTGCCTATCAGCTTCCCTTTTCATTTAGCCATAACATTTGAAGCCTTCCATGGAGAGTATTATCTTTCACTGGCACAGAAGTTAGAAATCTTATCTCATTACTACCATATTAGAACCCAGAATGAAGTAGCTATCATTATAATAAGGAGGCATGGCTTTGATTTAGTGCCAAGACTGAAGGCATTTAGTAAAACTGCATTTGTGACATCAAAGCCATATACACAACATACTGGAACAAAATCTGCAAAACTTAAAAGTCAAGCTTCCAAAACATCTTTACTCAATTTGTAGCTGTCAATGTTTCAGAGGAAATGATCAACTGAATAACCTGTAAGATTATTTAGTATAGGTGTGTTACACTGAGATATTTTCTTCATAATCAGTGATATCTAGTTCTCGCTCAGGGACAGTCAGTGCTAATCATAACCTGACTCTGTGAATAATGACCATCTAACCAAGGTCAGTTAGGGAACATGGTCATGATGGTGAGGCTTGTAAAGGCCCTAGGGCCCTTAGCCTAGTAAGCTCCTATGAACCTATGAATATCTATTGCATACATACTGCACTGTTTCTTTTCTCTTTGTCTGTAATCTGATGCTAACATACACTTTGGCTATCAACTGTTACCATAATGTTATATTGTTGTTTGTGTCTCACTACTTCTTCGCTGAATGATGTGCTTATCCTCCAATCAATAACATTGTTTCACTATGTCCTTTGATCACTGGGGATTACTGTTGAACAGTTGTTACTTAAATGTAATACTATATTTGTTGAAATTGTTATAACTGTGCCTCTAGCCTGTGTCATAGCTGTAAAGGAGCTTTGGAATAAACCACCTACCTGGTTATAAAATAAAGAAAAAAAGTCATTGGTCTGTGTGTTTCCC
This sequence comes from Protopterus annectens, assembly GCF_019279795.1. NCBI lineage: Eukaryota > Metazoa > Chordata > Ceratodontiformes > Protopteridae > Protopterus > Protopterus annectens. Next base: position 1,723,830,048 of record NC_056732.1, on the reverse strand, counting down.
TCCTGGAGTATACTGACATAATTTGGGAATTCAGCGATTGCACCTAGTTTGCAGTCATTTGCAAACTTGATCAGCCATAACCCTTTAGTTTTGACCTGAACTTCTGAGTAGTATATCCCAAACAGTACAGGGCCCCACACTAACTCCTTTGGCACCTCACTGGTAACAGGTCTGCTGGTTGATGTGGAGTCACCCACTTTGACAGTGTGTGTCCAGTTTGTGAGCCAGTTGATAACCCATCTTACAACAAAGGGGGTTACATTCAGTTTGCTAAGTTTATTGGTGATTTCTGAGTGTGAGATTGTGTCAAAAGCCTTTGCCAAGTTGAAATATGCTGTGTGCACTGATTTGCACTAATTAATGGCCTTTGTCACACTTTCAAAGAAATCCATCAGATTTAACAGGTAGGATCTGCCCTTCACGAAACCAAATTGGGTAGCATCCAGGGTTTGGACATCACCTATATCTTAATTTATGAGGTCCATAATGATATGTTCCATAGCCTTACAGATGAGGCTGGTTAGGCTTATTGGTCTGTAATTCCCTGGGTCTTTTGCTAGGCCACCTTTGTGGAGGGGAATAACTGTAGCTGTTCTCCATTCCACAGGAATAAAGACTGTGGCTAGGCTATGATTGAAAAGGGTACTTAGTGGTGGTGCTAGTGCATGTTTTAACCTATTTAGAAGACAGTCTGGGATGTCATCTGGTCCCATAGAGGCAGTGTTCTTTGCCTTTGACAGGGCCTGGAGGACCTGCAAATTCAGATATGGAAGGTGGGGGAGAGGTTTGGGGGAAGGTTTGTTGTAAATTAGGAGGGAATAAGGGAGTGAAATTTTCAACAAACCTATCCGCTAGCAGGTTCGCTATCTCTGTGGGGTTAGTGTATGTGATACTATTGGCCACCAGTTCTGCACATGCTTGGGTCCTACCCTTTAGGTTACATACATTGCTGTAAAAGGCCTTATGATTATCCTTGACAGTACTTGCTAGGCTTTTCTCCAAAGAGCTCTTGGAGGAGGAGGATTTGACAAGTTGTCTTATTTGCATGTTAAGGCCTAGGAGGGTGATTTTACATTGTTGCTTCCTTGTCTTCGTTTTCTTGGACAGCAACTTTTTGCCTTTATTGTCGAGTTTGTTGATGATAGAAGTCCGCCATGGTAGCTTTATTTTACTTGGGGCTCTGGCTTTGATTCTATCAGGTACAGACAAGTATACAGTTATGCCAGTGAGTGTATATTTCAATGTAGTTACCACTTTCAGCTTGGGGTGGGGCTTGGAATGCATTTATACCTTTACCTGTGAGGGTATAATTTGCCTTGGTGAAGTTCTTTAGTCTGATTTCACCCTTTGTGAGTTCTGCTGTTAGTGTCAGTTTGAAGGTGACTGATTTATGGTCAGTTTTAACTAATGAGGGTCCCACAGCTGCAGCAGTGGACATGTTTGACATGTTGGTGAGGACCAGTTCTACAATGTTTGTTCCTCATGTTAGGATATAGTCAATTTGCTCCAGAGAGTTTGAATTCACAAAATCAAGGAACTTTTGTGCTAGTGAAATTTGGGCTAGAGTAGGTTTTCCAGTTGAGGGTGGGATAATTGAAATCCCTCATAACCACTGTGTTTGGTAAAATTTGGATTGCCTTTAGTTTGGTTTAAGTAGGCTTCATGGGTTGGTGGATGGGGATCTATAACTGGCTAGGACTTGAATGGGGGTCTTACCCACCGTAACCTTGACCTGCAGTAACTCCATGGAGTTGTCTAGTCTAACTAGTCGTGAGGTTAATTTATCTCTAATATAGATTGAAACACCACCTCCTTCGGTTTTCTCACATTCATTTTGCAGTCTAAAGGTGTGGAATGCATTGTAGCCTTACAGGGCTGGGGTGCTGTCTGAGGCCTTAAACCAGGTTTCTGTGACTGCACAGGCAACTACATCTTCTAGTGATACAAGTTCTTCCAGGGAGTGCCGTTTTTTGTTTAAGCTCCTAGCATTTAGCAGCATGACCCTTATTTTGTTCTGATTGGTTAATTTCATGTTGGTAATGTTGTTTTCAAAACCTTACATAAATAAAGGCACTATGGGGGAGGCAAGAGCCTTTGCCAGCAACTGAAAGCCTATCGGTGCCAGGTGCAAACCGTTTCTGGAAAGCAGCGAGGTTTGTTGACCATGGCTTCCCTGGTGAACAGGAACTGGAACCCCTTGAAAGGACACCAAAAACTTAGCAAAAATAATTGAAATCCATCATTTTTTGTTTATACTGTGGCATCATTCTAGGTGAGGGTAGTATGCTGCTCAAGGCTAGGGACATACCTGCCTGGGACACATACTCAGAGAGCTCAACCATATCTGTCTTAATATAGTCCAATGAGGTACATCTCAGGTCATTCACACCAAGATGAACTATGATGGAGTCATAATGGTACTTGTTGCTGAAAGACCTGAGTACATGCGTGATTTAGCAAATCCTAGCACTAGACAGGCAGCTGACTGTGACTTTCTCCTTGTCCATCCTGGTGAGTGGGATATTCGTGTGTCTCACTATCGAGTCTCCAAAGGCAAGAAAATTTGTTTTTTTGAGTGTTACACCTTATGGGCTTGGTGGGTGAGACACTGGTGTTATGTATCATGGGTGCTGTCAAAACTGTGTTAGCTGTAGCAGACTTGTGTTTTGAACATCTCTGGTGTTTCGCTAAGTTTTTTGAGAGAACCCCTGCATATGTGGATTTATGTGTTTGTGCGCACTATGTGTATGAGTAGTGGTACTATGTGACTTTGTAGTGGTGGGTGAGTTGACAACCTTCTTTGTGTTACTGTTTTGAGTGAGACCGAGCATAAAGTCTAGATTCTTGGTGTAAATACATCTCTCACACTCTGTACTAGACTGTGTTATTAGTAGAGAGTTATCTGTGTACACAAGGTAATTGCTACACTGCCTCAAGTGACCCAAGTCAACTAGGTTGGCATGAGAAACAATGGTAGTCCAACTGTCTATAATGTTAGGTTGAAGACTGTTGTCACTAGGGGTGGCTTTTCAGAAAAGATCACGGGGGAGCTCAGTGAATGGATATTTTTGCCTGGGTTCTAAGGGAAAATTTGTTGAATTTAATTGTCTGGCTATGGCACACAGTTGCGCAGCACTGCATAGTGCCATGCAATGTGCAAACAAGCAGAAACCTGCTAAGATGTAGGGCCAAAACACCAGATGCTAAAACGTGAAAAAAAAAAAACTCTAAAAAAATTCAAAAAGACCAGTGAGGATGCTTATTCCAAGCCCTAGACTGGCCTCTTTTTACCAGTCAGGTGCCAGTCAAACACAGTTCTCTCACAAAAGTGCAGATAGGCCCCCTCCAATTCAAGATGGCCTGGAAAACATGCTCAGAACAAACAAACCACTATAAACAGTTCCAGAAGCAGCAGGCCTGGATCTGGACTATGCTACAGCTGCTAGCTACCCTGGGTTCAGCAGGAAACACTACAGAATATTTAAGATAGCAGAAAAATAGCAGTGAGACACTGAAAAAAATATTAAAAATAGCAGAAAATCAGTCAGGAGGCTCTAAAGAATGATTTAAACAGTTAACAGATCAGTTAATTAAGTACTGCTTGGTGGGAAAACCAGAGCAGGCAGAACAGATACCTTTAAAACAGTGCAAAATACCAGTAAATACTTGACAAACAGTGGAAATAGCAAAAAAGCTTGCTAAACAGTGAAAACAGCAATACAATTTGATTTCACAGGCACAGTGCAGAAGACAACTGCAGAATGACAGTGTAGTTAGTACACGGTAAACAAATACAGTAGAAAAGTAGGCAGCAGGCAATAAAAAAGTACAGTAAATAGTATAAATAAGCAAAACAGGCAACGTATGTTTTTTGGAAGCTCAGAAGCCTCTAGTTGTCTGGTATCTCATCTCAGAGTTGTGACTGGTAGACCACCTCAATTCAGCTTGGTACAAACAGTAACCTGTTCTGATGCAGTGCCTAAATACCAGAAGCTAAAACTTGAAAAAACTCTAACAAAATTGAAAAGGACCAATGAGGATGCTTATGTCAAGCCCTAGACTGTCTTCTCTTTATTGGTCAGGTGCCAAACACAATTCTCTCACAAAAGTGCACATAGGCCCTTTCCAATCTAAGATGGCCTGGAAAACATGCTCAGAACAATCAAACCACTGCAAACAGTTCATGAAGCAGCGGGACTGGATCAGGACTATTCTACAGCTACTAGCTACCCTAGTTTTAGAGGGACATTTTTTTCCAAAAAATACAGTATTTAAATTGATTTAACTGTTGCAGGAATATTAACTGAACTGGAAGTTAGTCAGTGCTTGCTGAATTTTATTATTTGCTAGTAATTGCAGGTGTGGGGGTAGCCACTTTCTTTGATTTCCTGTCCTTGCCTATTTAAGTGGTACAGTGTGAAATATTTTCTGCTTAAAAACCTCAGCTTTGGCAGGCTAAGAACTAGTTGTATTCAACTGGACGTATAAGAGAACTTAAGTACCTTTATCTGCACTTTTTTTCAAAAAATACAGTATTTAAATTGATTTAACTGTTGCAGGAATATTAACTGAACTGGAAGTTAGTCAGTGCTTGCTGAATTTTATTATTTGCTAGTAATTGCAGGTGTGGGGGTAGCCACATTCTTTGATTTTCTGTCCTTGCCTATTTAAGTGGTACAGTGGGAAATATGTTCTGCTTAAAAACCTTAGCTTTGGCCGGCTAAGAACTAGCTGTATTCAACTGGATGTATAAGAGAATTTAAGTACCTTTATCTGCACTCTGCTCTTCAGTTCGTCCCACCCACCTTCCCTGTTTTTGTTTTGGTGTTAATCTTAGTGGCCTTGAAACTGCCCGCCCCTCTTGTAAATTTGTGTTTGGATACTCCTTCTGGGCCCATCTCATTTGCTAACTCAACTGAGTGCCGTGAGATCATATTCTGATTTCAGGCACTCCTACTGTGTACAAAGAGAGCATCTGGGAAACAGGCTTCTGAGCCCCCAAGCCCTTCTGTGTTGGAGGGAAGCCTTCTAGCTTATTTTTTTTCTTATAACTAGCCAGTTTTCTAGTTTCAGCACTCAAATCTGTTTCTTTGATCTCAGCACTTGTTCAGAACTCATTGTAAGCATTACATAAGCTGCAAATTACTACAGCACTCAACTTTCCTCAGTTGTCTAGTGGAAAGTAGTTTTTAGTACTTAATAAATAAGCACTTATTCGGGCATGTCTAAGGGTCAGCTCCCAGTGATTTCTCCTGTCTACCTGATGAATCTGGGCATCTTGGGGCAATGCAGCAATTGCCTCATCTACACAGACAACCCTCTCCTCCTACCACCCAACACTACAACCTGTGAGAGATGCACTTATATAGCCAAACTGGAAGCAAAGCTCTCTTCACACAAGACTGGACTAGACAGTCAAGAGGAGAAGGTAAACACTTGCACCGCACCACACTCATCACATAGTCCCTCAGAACCTATGCCACCAAAACACACACATAGAAACACAAAACACACACCTACATTCGCGGAGGCTCTCAATAAAAACCTGCCCAAGCATCAGGGACATCCAAAGCATAAACGCAAGCAAACTCCACCCCCCCAACACAACCCAAATGACACATAGCCCACAAACTCAGTGTGCCACTCAACCACAGCCCATAAGGCATAACAACGTACCCAACACTCTAGTCATAGGTGACTCTATAGTCAGGCACACTGATGTTCCACTCACTAGACTAAACAAAGAGAAAGTTACTGTCAGCTGCCAGGATCCGCCACATAACGCATGCACTCAGGTCACTCCACAATAAGTGCAAATCTGACACTGTCATTGTCCATGTTGATGTGAATGACCTGAGACGTACCTCCCTGGACTACATGAAGAGAGACATGGAGGAGCTCTCCGATCTTGTATCCCAGGCAGGTATGACCCTAACCCTGAGTAGTATCCTGCCATCACCCAGAATGATATCACAGTACAAGGACAAAATGATTGACTTCAACAATTGGCTAAGCTTCTGGTGTCATTCTAAGGGGATCCAGTATTTGTCTGCCTGGGACGACATGATTGACAGTCCACGATGCTTTGCCAGAGATGGCCTGCACCTGTCGCCCTTAGGATTCCGGATACTGGATAAGACTCTTGCATCCCCTATAGTGCCTTTTTAGGCAAGGTTCAAATGACAAATTCACCAGCGTAACAGGTACAAGCAAGCAAAATCTGAGGGTAATGCTACTCAATGCTAGAAGTCTAAACCTCAAAATGCACTCACTCGAGGCACTCCTTAAAATGGAGAACATTGACATCTGTGCAGTGACAGATACCTGGTTCAAAGCTACAGAGAGCACCCCTGCATTACCAGGCTTCAATTCATACCACACCTTTTGGCCACCTAACCCAGAAAGAAGCACTAAAGGCAGAGGTGTGTCCATATTCATTAAGGATATCCACACCTCCAGGCTAGTTGCACAGCATAATGCATCCGAGATTATCCAAGTGCAACTAACTCTGGGCAAGACCGCAATCCAAATTGTAGCTTGCTACAGACCCCCCACCATGCCCCAGGATTCACACTCCATTTCTTGATACACTGGAAAGTATTAGGGTACAACCCAACACAATAATAATGGGCGATTTCAACTACCCCACCATTAACTGGGAAAACTACTCATGTACCAACTCTTTTGCTCAACGTTTTCTAGAATTCATAAATTCCAACGCCTTGGATCAACTTATTCACACCCCCACCAGGGGCAGCAATATCCTAGACCTGGTCATTACCAACATGGGAAACTGGTGTTCCACACCAGAGGTCAATTCCTCGTTGGTCAGATCCGACTACAAGCTAATCAGCCTAGACATCCACATCCAACACCCAGCCCCAATTAGGGAAACCATCGTAAAAAACTTCTCAAAAGCCAACTTCACACTTCTTAAGACAGAAGTGGCAAACTTCATGACACCCATGCAGACGGACAATAGAGGTATGACTGCAGAATCCTACACAAATGCACTTTATAAGCACTTACACGAGTGTATGGATCATGCTATCCCTAATGGAACCAAGATGTTATCCTCCAAAAAAAGGAAGCCAATCTGGTGGACCTCTGCCATAAACAAACTCTACAACAGAAGAAAGAAACTGTTGCAAAAAAGAGTAAAATCCCATGACTGGAGGAACTCCCTGGTCAACCTCAGTAAGAAGCTGAGATCCCTCATAAAATCCTCCAAAGCTAGTTACAAAAACAAAATTGCCACTGACTCTAAAGATAACCACAAAGCATTCTATAGCTATGTCAAGAATCTAAATGGGAACACTCAAATCTGCTCTGAGTTACAGCATAATGGCACTAAATATACAGAACCAACTGATATTGCCAACATTCTGGCAGATAGGTTCAGTGCTAACTTTACTCCCCCCTCTCACCCCCTAGAGGGCCCATCTCTATACCTGAAGAATGCAAAGTTCCTATAATCACGGCTGCACAGGTAAAAAACACACTCTCCAAAACCAAGAACACAGCATCCATGGGACCTGACAATATCCCAGGCTGCATTCTACATGAACTACAGAATGAACTGGCACCCTACCCAAGTACCATGTTCAATCATAGCCTCATCTCAGGCTTTGTACTCACTGAATGGCACACCGCAACAGTTATCCCACTCCACAAAGGGGGAGCCACGACGGACCCTGGGAACTACCGCCCCATTAGCCTGACAAGCCTGGTCTGCAAGGCCATGGAACGTATCATCATGGAACTCATAAACAAAGACATTGGTAATCTCCAAACTCTGGACCCTACTCAGTTTGAATTTGTAAAAGGCAGATCATGTCTCCTAAACCTGAATGACTTCTTTGAAGCAGTCACCAAAGCCATAGATGAGGGTAAAAGGGTTCACACAGCTTATCTAGATCTTGCCAAGGCTTTCGACACCATCCCCCACTCTCGAATTATAGATAAGCTCACTAAACTAGGTATAAATCCCTATGTCACAAGATGGGTTGCCAACTGGCTCACGGACAGAACCCACACTGTGAAAGTAGCGGATTCCAAATCCGACATCAGACCAGTGACAAGTGGAGTACCACAGGGTTCAGTCCTGAGTCCTCTCCTGTTTGGTATCTACTTCTCTGAAGTGCAGGCCAACACAGAAGGTCTTTGGCTAACAAAGTTTGCAGATGACTGCAAACTAGGAGCCATAATCAAAACTCCTAACGATGTGGACAAACTACAAAAGGGCCTCAGTGAGACAGATACCTGGTGTCAAAGCCATGGCCTGAAGCTCAATGCCAAAAAGTGTATTGTCATCACCTTTGGTAAAAATTCTGTACCCATGAACTACCACATAGCTGGTAGTCTACTTAATGCCGAAAATGTGATAAGAGACCTTGGGACACAGGTGGACAGTAGTCTCTCCTTTGATAATCACATCGCCACAGTGGTCAGGAAATCCTTCTACGTGACTCATCTCATCACAAAAGGATTCTCATCCAGAAAAAAAGAGGTCTTTGTTTCCCTCTACTCATCACTCATTAGACCCATTATAGAGTACAACGCCCCTTTTGGTATGTACCTCACAAGACATCTACAACAAGTGGAAAGACCACAGAAATACCTCACAAAGAGGATTACTGGCCTCAAGCATATGCCCTATGCAGACCGTCTCAAAAAACTACAGCTTTACTCCATCGCATATCGCCTACTCAGGGGCGATCTCTGCCTAACATACAAAGCTATGTCAAACCCAGAGCTGTTGGACATGCTCCACTTAAAGAAATCCCAATCTCTCCGAGCTACACGCTCTAGGGACCTTAACCTTGTCACCACAATAAACAGAACATGCTGGAGGGATAGATTCCTGTCCCAGAGACTTCCCATACTCAGGAACAGACTACCTATCTATGTCAAACAGAGCTCCTCATTAGCACTCTTCAAGAAAAATCTTGATGATTGGATGGGAAATGGGAAATTCACCCCGGGGATCACTTCTGCGGCTCTGCTTGACAGGGGCACAGGAAAATAATTTTCTTGGGTGGCGAAAGCAAGGGTACATTTTTTGGCTAGGCTTGCATGGGCCCTAGGGCCGATAGCCTAGTACCTACCCATGAACCTATGAACTAGACAATATTTAACACAGCAGAAAAATAGCAGTGAGACACTGAATCATATCTCTCAACTGTCCCTGATTTTCAGGGTCGTCCCTGATTTTGACTCAAATTTTAACTCTGTCCCTCTTAATCCCTCCTAAAATTAGCGACTTTTGGAGGAAAGGTGGTGAATTACACTTAATGAATAATGACAATAATTAAGAGTTATAAACTTCTTTTACTTCAGAAAATATGTATTAATTCATATGCTCTGATTCTGTCAATGTTTCAAGTTAATAGCACTAATATTTTAAAAGTGCCCCTGATTGTCCCTGATTTTTGCTTGACTTGTCCCTGATTCTGTTGAAATTTGTCCCCAATTGGTTGAGAGGTCTGCACTGAATAAATGTTTAAAACCACAGAAAACCAGCCAGGAGGCTCTGTAGTATGATTTAAACAGTTAACAGATCAGTTAATTAACTACTGCTTGGTGGGAAAACCAGAGCAGGCAGAACAGATAACTTTAAAACAGTGAAAAAATACTAGTAACTACTTAACAAACAGTAGAAACAACAAAAAAAAAGCTTGCAAAACAGTGAAAACAGCAATAAAATTCAATTTTAAAGGCACAATGTAGCAGGCAATTGCAGTATAACAGTGTAGTTTAGTACAGAGTAAATAAATACAGTATAAAAGTAGGCAGCAGGCAATAAAAAAGTGCAGTAAATACTATAAATAAGCAAAAAAAGGCAACTTGTGTTTTTTTTTGGAAGTCCAGAAGCCTCTAGTCATCTGGTATCTCCTAGTTCACCTCATTTCAGCTCGCTGCAAACAAGCAGAAACCTGCTCAGATGCAGGGCCTAAAAAATACCAGAAGGTAAAACTTGAAAAAACTCTAACAAAATTCAATAGACCAATGAGGATGCTTATTCCAAGCCCTAGACCGGCCTCCATTTACCAGTCAGGTGCCAATCAAACACAATTCTGTCACAAAAGTGCAGATAGGTCCCTTCCAATCCAAGATGGCTTGGAAAATATTCTCAGAACAAACAAACTACTACAAACAGTTCCAGAAGCAGCAGGCCTGGATATGGACTATGCTAAAGCTATTAGTTAACCTAGTTTCAACAGGAAACACTAGAGAATATTTAACACAACAGAAAAATAGCAGGGGGGCACTGAAAAAATGTTTAAAACAGCAGAAAATCAGCCAGGAGGCTCTAAAGAATTATCTAAATAGTTAACATATCAGTTAAAGTACTGCTTTGTGGGAAAGCCAGAGCAAGCAGAGAAGATAGCTTTAAAACAGTGAAAAATGCAAGTACATACCTAACAAACAGTGGAAACAACAAAACGTTTCGCTAAACAGTGAAAACAGCAACAAAATTTGATTTTACAGGCACAGTGTGACAGGCAATTGCAGTATAACGGTGTAGTTTAGTACACAGTAAATAAATTCAGTATAAGTAGGGTAGCAGGCAATAAAAAGTGCAATAAATAGTATAAATAAGCAAAAAAAAAAAAAAAAAGCAGGCTATTTATGGGTTTTTGGAAGCTCAGAAGCCCTGAGTCATCTGGTATCTCAGCCCAGAGTTGTAGCTGGTAGGCCACCTCAGTTCAGCTCGGTAAAAACAATGATGGGGTTACCTATGGCCTTGAATGTCTGGCATGCTGATATCAGAATATCTCGTCTATAGCCCACATACCAAGCCAGTGAGCAAATAGAAAAAAAAAACATAGAAAGAAAAAAATGTTCTGTTGGTTCATCACCCTAAACACTAGAACATAGAGTTGATATGGTAGCATAGACTTTACAACATAGTAATCTTGAATTTGCAGACTATATGAGCCTTTCTTCTATATAATGCTGGATACATTGTTTTAGCACTCAAGTGTACATACATATGGACAGCAGAATGCATCATTCCTCCACTTGCCTAATAAATAAGATAGCTGAAAACTGAAAGTTAAAATGGCAACACATTAATTCATGTAATTTAGTATGATGTTTGATGTAGTACAAGCAAATAAGTATAAAGCTATGTATTGGAAGAACAGGTGCATTCTGGAAAGAATCACTCAACAATTGATTTAGTTCCCATAGAAGGGCATTTATGTGATGTAATTGCTTACATGAATGTTTGTAGAACCCAAGTCACAATGCAGTTTTAGAAATACAGGGATTAATGAGGGAAGTAAATGCAAGCTTTTGATTGCCCAGGTATTTTAGTTGGGTATAGAGATGTGTTGGAACAGGATGGAATGACTTATTGAATAACAACCCAATAAAGGAAAAGTATTTATTGCATGAGGAAGCAGTGTGTTGTACTGAGTTATGTTGTAGTTTACACAAGAATTCAGGCCATTAACGCAGAGGACTAAAACTCTGCATTGCTAATGCACTGCTTCCTGTACCCAGGGTACAGAGTTTGATTTCTTCTGCCGTTAGTTGTAGTCATTTCACCAGACTGTGCTCTTAGGCCAACAATTAGGTAAAAATAAATAAAACAAAATGAGTCAGTTAACTACCTATAATGCAGCAGTAGTTTTGGGGGAGTATGCATTTATCACCTGTTGAACACATTGCATTGAGTAGTGTTGTCACCTCACAGCAAGAGGTTCCCTGGTTTGATTCTCAGCTGGAGTGACTTCTGTGTGGAATCTGCATGTCCTCCATCTGTTTGTGTGGGTTTTCTCCTACATTTCAAACACATGCAATAGGTGGACTGAACACTCTAAATTGGTCATAGTTGTGAATGTATGAGTGAGAGTGTGGTGTAGAAAAATTTCCTTGGCAAGGCTAGCCACCCGGCAGTGCTAACCTTGGCTCTAGATGATTGTCACTGTTGAAGTTGACACCCTGACCCCATGTGCAAAAATGGGAAAATGGATTGTAGATGGATGGATGGAAGCAACACATTCAATTCGAAGCCAGCTCTTTGGCATATATAGTGTTAAAGTTATATTGGGTTAATTAGAGACCTGGTCACTGAAGGGATTGGTAGAGGAGGGCAGAGTGATGAGGCAATGACCACTCACCTCTCTTTAGGGGGAGGGTAGTGTACATATACACAAGATGCATTCTTCATTCTGAAATTTAAGGTGAAGAACAGAGATCACACAGAGGCACTTGCTTGCTAGGGAGGTGCAGGGCCTCCTGTGGGATCATATTAGTAGGAGACGTAGGTGACACACACATTTGCTGGGGCCCGTGTACAGACGTGGAATGGGGAACTTAACACCAAGCAGAAAATGTTGATACTTGTGGATAAAGCACCGCTCTTGGTACTCGGCTTGTGCCTCAAGAAATGAATGCATTGTAGGGAAGTTATCTCGGGGGGGGGGGGATAAATGAGCCAGCTGCCCATCAGGGGATAGGTTTGATGGTCAAGGGGATTAAAAGAAAAAAGAAATAATGGAAAGGTATGTGGCACAAGAACAGCAGTGGTACTGGCATGACATCCTTCTTGCAATATGGATAACACATAGCACTGTGCTTACTGATGTCTACATCAACATAAAATCACCACTATAGCATTTATCAGAGTGGATGAGATGAAATAAACAAGCAGACCCAAAGATGTGTTCATAATCACTGTATGTCTATGAACAAACTAATTTACCTGCACAACAGAATGTCTCAACTGTCTTCTCGAGCGCCAGTTTATTTACTTATTTATTTGTGTTTCTTAACCGGGTGGGTGGGCTGGTTTTAGAACTCTTTCCAGCAATGACCTAGGTTCTAGCGCACAAAATAAATAAATAAACATACATTATAGAATAAAGGCATGTCACATTTCTTGAAGAACAAAACAAAAGCTCCACTTAAGTACAATGAAAATTTATAACTACAACAACTTATATACAATGTTCGGGTCTATATTAGAACATGAAATTTCACAATTTCAAATGTTCTAACATCGACCCCTATTCAGCGAATGCTGACAACATCGAACATGCAGAACAGCAAATTTTTTTCTAGGGAAAAAATTCGCTGTTCCGATTCGAAACACATACACACAACACAAGTACACCAAACAAACAGCAATCCATACACATACACCTAAAATCTTACAGCTAACCCTACACTAAACTGTACAAACACCACTAACTATCCACTTACCGTAACCCAAACCCCAACCCTAAGGTCTGTCACTATCGCACACTCACCTCACCTGCGCCCTAACCCTAACTCACCCAACCCGCACCCAATTGCACACTTACCTGAACCTGACCCGTAACTTTCCACCACAGTGATGAAAATAGCGAAATGACAGAAATGGACAACCAAATTCTTTCCCTAGGAAAAAATTTGATTTTCTGTCATTTCGCTATTTTCAGCATTCACTGAATAGGGGTCGATATTAGAACATTCAAAATTGTGAAATTTTGATGTTCTAATATAAACCCACAATGTTCTACATCTTGTGATGATCGTAGTACACATAATAACTGGGAAAAGTGAAGAAGACCATGTTTTGTGTAGTATTAATGAATAGGGGTATGTATGTTGTAGAACTGGGAACATTTTCTGAAATTCATGTTATTTTTGCCTACAAGGCAGTCTTAGACCCTGCCCTACTAGAGATGCTCCATATCCATAAGTCTAACTCATCACGCATTACCCACTTGAAAGACCTGAATCTAATATGCAACATTAATAAAACCTGCTGGAAAGACAGGTTTGTCTCTCAGAGGCTGCCCTGTCTCTGGAATAGACTTCTCATACATGTCAAACAGAGCACCTTGCTGACCCTCTTCAAACACAACCTTGATGAGTGGATGGGAAACCACAAATTTGTCCCAGGGGTTCCACCTGTGTCCCTCACTGACAGGGACGACAGGTGCTGACTGAGGTTTCTTTTGGGGGTTAAACTCTTGCCAAGGCTTGTAAGGGCCATTAACCTAGTAACCTACTATGATCCTATGTTTCAAAATCAGGCACATTCAGTATAATAAAATCAATTTCTTATTATTCAGCATGCGTAATGTATCCATTTTTAGTTGCTGTAGATGGTAGCCTATATATATATATATATATATATATATATATATATATATATATGTAAATACATTTCATAAAGCTTGTGTTTACAGGCATGACATCAGCAGGATGTCTTTTTAGAGGGGGATGGAGATGTCAGTGCAGAGTATTAACAGACATGTCCACAGAATGGCCAGTTTGGAATAGGTGTGATGTTACTGTGGACTCTTAACAGACTTGCCCAGGGCAGAATGCCCAGTCAGGAACATATATGATATCACTGCAGAATCCACAGGTTAGCTGCATTTTTCCATCATTTGCAGTTCAATGACTGGATTTTTTCATCATTAGCAGTTCTATGAGCACCCCATAACATCCCACAGGGTCTCCCCTTTCTATCTTTAGGCCAGTGACTGACATGTTCAATCCTGTCTGCATCATGTAGCAAGTATGTTTACCTGTATAGTGTAGCTATGACTGTCTATCACAGATTATAGCACGTGTATGCTTAATGTTCTACATGTACAGATCACGTGTTCACGTGCCTTTAAGTATTGTACGGAGGTACACTAATTTATGGGTTTATATCACATGTTGTGCTGTCTAAAGCTGTACTTATAGCATGTCATGTCTGAAAATTTTGAGACAGATATTGTCAGATTACCTGAGCTTGTATAATACAGCCACGGCCTTCATCACCCATATGCTCTTAGTAGCTCACCTGTATCCTCCTGATCATCCTCTGTAGCCTGTGTTTGTCTGTCTTCATATATCTGATTGTTAAGGTGGTTTACCTACACCTAGGGCTGGCAGGCCACCATGTTTGGATGTTATCATATTATACAGTATGCTACACGCAATGACTATTAGTGCATATTGATGTGCACTGCTGATATATTCATAAGATCATAGGATTATAGAATGTTACTAGGCTATTAGCCTTAGGGCCTTTATAAGCCTATCCATTTTATACCCCTGTTCCCTTGTTGACCAAGTTGTATGGTCTATATTTACAGGGCGAATCTACGATTGGCACTGACTGCCCGTGTCCAAGAGAGACATAAGTGACACCCCTGGGGTAAATTTACAATCTCACATCCAGTTGTCCAAGTTATGCTTAAATAGGGTCACTGAAGAGCTCTGTTTTATGTGAATTTGGAGTTTATTCCAGAGGAGTGGCAATCTGTGGGAGGCATATCTGTCTCTCCAGCATGTCCTGTTAATGTTGCAGGTTAAGATCCCTAGAGTGAGTAAATCTTGTCCCGTTTGAGTTGCAGATGTGCAGCATTTCCATTAGGGCAGTGTCCGAGACTGCTCTGTAGGCCAGATGCAATTGCCTCTAAGCAGTCTGCATGATACAGAGTACAGTTACAGGACCTTCAGTCTGTCCATGTGGGTCATGTGTTGAAGGCCCTGAATTTTCTTGGTGAGAAACCTCTGTGGTCTCTCCAGCTGCTGCAGGTGTCTGGTGAGGTACATGCAGAAGGGGGTGTTGTACTTTATTACTGGTCTGATGAGTACATGGGAGTTATAACATCCTTAGCTTTGGATGCT
Source organism: Protopterus annectens (assembly GCF_019279795.1). Taxonomy (NCBI): domain Eukaryota; kingdom Metazoa; phylum Chordata; order Ceratodontiformes; family Protopteridae; genus Protopterus; species Protopterus annectens. The sequence continues at coordinate 1,723,814,418 of NC_056732.1, read as the reverse complement.
ATGAGATGTCCAACATAGAAGGCTTACCTTATCACTGTGGATACATGATGTTCAAAGTTAAGGTTACTATTAACCTGTGCTGCTAAATCTCTCACCACTGAGTTTGAGCTTAGGGGGATATTGTTAATATTGTAATTAGCAGGGACCTCTTTGCTGAATGGGATGATAATGCATTTTTTTGTTTTAAGTTTTAGTCTGTGGCTTTGGCACCAATCATTTGATTGCACCCAGTTTGCAGTCATCAGCGAACTTGATAAGCCACAGTCCATCTATGTTTGCCTGGACTTCTTAAAAATAGATTCCGAACAGTAGTGGGCCCAGCACAGATCCTTGTGGAACACTGGTGACAAGTCTGCTGGTAGAGGTAGATGCCCAAATTTAACTGTATGCATTCTGTTGGTGAGCCACTTGGCTACCCATCTAGTGACATATGGGTCTATCCCCAGCTGTGTGAGTTTCTCAGTGATGCCTGGGTGGGTGATTGTGTCAGAAGCTTTGGCTAAGTTGAGATAGGTGATATGTATTGTTTTTCCTTCATCCAGGGCTTTGATGACATTCTCAAAAAAGTCCACCAGGTTTAATACGTATGATCTGCCCTTAGCAAAGCCAACTGGGTCAGGTCAAGAATTTGGAGGTCACCTGTGTCCCTACTGATAAGGTCCATGATGATTTTCTCCATGGCCTTACAGATAAGGCTGGTTAGGCTTCTGGGTCTAGAGTTCCCAGGGTTGGTTCATAGACCCCCCCCCCTTTGTGCAAGGGGATTATGATTGCTGTTTTCCACTCTGCTGGGACAAAGCCAGTCCTTAGACTGTGGTTGAAGAGAGTGCCCAGTGCATCTGCTAGCTCCTGTTTTAGGACATTTAGCAAGCAGCCTGGGATGTTATCCGGTCCCATAGAGGCTGTGTTTTTGGCCTTGGAGAGTGTGGTTATGCCCTGCTCTTTGGAGATACTAGGTATGCTTTGCGGTATGTCTGGTGGGGCAGGGAGTGAAGTTTTCTCCAAATCTGTCTGTTAGCAGGTTGGCAGTGTCCTCTGGTTCAGTATGACTGGTACCATCCACTACTAATTCGGCAAAAAGCTTGGCCTTCTCACTTAGAGACTTTACAAGATATTTAATTTGCTTGTTCAAGCTGGGAAGGTGTTCTTCTGCTGAGTCAGTTCCCTCTTGTTCTTAGATATCAGTTTCTTCCTGTTGTATAACCTATTTATGCTAGATGTCTACCTGGTTGGCTTGTTTTTTCTGTGAGGACCTTGTTTCGATCCTTTCAGGTACAGCTGAGTCTATACATTTATATAGGTGTTTGTACAGAGAATTTGTGTACATCTCTGTATAGGAGTCATTGCTGACAGTGGTAGCAGGGGGTTTGAAACTATTTATGCTATTGCTTAGGAGGCTATAGTTTGCTTTGGAGAATTTTTTTATCCTTTTTGCTCCGGGGAGGGGGGGGGGCAGGTACAAGTATTACTATAAATGAGACTGAGTTATGATTGGATCTTACCATGGAGGGTAACACACAGGGGGTAGTGCAGAGATCCCCTTGTTGGTGAGTACTAAGTCAAGATTTGAGTCCATTATGGGGGTGCAGACAATCTGTTCCAGTGCATTTGCATTAACAACGTCCAGTAATCTTAGGGCGAGCATGTCTGTGCTCATATATGTTTCCCAGTTGATGGAGGGTTAGTTAAAACCACCTATGAGCAAGCTGTTTGGCTGTACAGTGAGCAACTCAAGTAGGTCCATGTAGGCAGTGTGGTTTTTGTGGTTCATGGTGGGGGACCTATAGCTAACAATAACATGGAGAGGGGAGTCTTTCTTACAGTTAGTTGGACTTGGAGTAACTCTAGGGAGTCATACTGTTTAACCAGTCTAGAGGTGTATTTGCCTTTAATGAAGATGGATACACCTCCTCCTTTAATTTGTTCATGTTCATTATAAGGTCTGAATGTGTGAAACACAATGTAGCCTTGCATGGCCAGGGTACTCTCTGCAGCCTCTAACCATGTCCCAGTGACTGCACAGACATCGGCATCTTCCAAAGTAAGGAGTGCTTCCAGTGAGTGCCGTTTCTGATTTAGACTACTAGCAATGAGCAGCATAACCTTGAGTTTCTCTCTAGTAGATTTTTTTCTTTCGGGAATTTTACTCTTATGACATTGCCTAAAAAAGCACTATTGGGGAGACAAGCACCTTTGCCAGTAACCAAAAGCCAAGAGGTGACAGATGAAGACCATCTATGGCAAAGCAGCATGGTCTGTCAACTGTGTCTCCCCAAGATGCCAGATACTGGATCCCACTGGATTGGCACCAGAAGCTAAGCCAATTGTTGAAGTCAATCATATTTTGCCAGTATTAAGGCATCATCCATGGTGAAGGTAGAATACTGCTTAGGGTTAGGGACATACCTGCCTGGGACACAATCTGATAGTTCAGGGATGTCTCTCTTCATATTGTCCAGAGAGGTATGTCTCAAGTCATTCACTCCAACACATACTCTGACAGAGTCACAAAAGTAATTGTTGCTTGACAGACTTGGGTGTGTGCATGATTTGATGGATCCTGGCACCTGACAGACAGCTGACCATGCCCTTCTCCTTGTCCAGCCTAGTGATGGGGACCTCTACGTGTTTCACTATGGAGTCACCTATGACCAAGACATTTGGTTTTCAGGTGTTTGCCTTAGGGGCTTATCGGTTGAGACACTGATACATGTGTTTTTATGTGTAGTAGTTTCTGTTGGGTCTGTATTGTGTGCAGTAGATTTTCATTTGGGAGGTCTCTGATCTTTTGGTAGGCTTCCAGTGAGTACCTCCGCTTATGTGGGTTTATGTGTTGTGCACTTGGTTTGTGGAAGAGATGAAGTGTGTATTCTGGAAACCTGTTTTAGATCTAGTTAGTTGTTACATGAGAGACAGAGTTTTGATTCCAAATTCATATTATGGATACATCTCTCACATATTGTATTTGTATGTTTTAGGAGTAATTGGTTGTCATTATACATGAGGCAATTACTACATTGCTTCAGGATGCCCATATCAATTAGGCTGGCTGGAGAAATGGTCGGAAATTGTCCGTTCATTATATCAGGTGAATACTATGGTAAATAATAGGGAGTGGGCTAGATGGAACAGGTAATGTTATACGTCTAATAAAAATCAGCTAGTCTATGGTGGGTTAGGGTTAGAAACCTGGATCAGTGCCTCAAAATGTGCTCTCTGAGCAGCAATGCACTGCTATGTTGCACGCTGAGAAGCAGGGGAGCTTAGGAGAGTTCCCAAGCAGTTATGCAGTTATCTAGGGAAAACTGTCTTTCTAAGCCTTTGCTTCTATACAAGGAAGCACTGACCCACATTGCATGATGAACAGCTATGCAGAAATGTGAGGCTTAAATGCAGGCAAGTTTAAAAAGTTTTAACTCAAACTACCAATAGGAAGGCCCTCCACACAGCCTTATTGCAGCAATCTCCAACTCAGATAGGTCCTGGGCTACATACTTCTGCCACAAGGGGGCAGGGAGGCCCTCTTAATGTAAGATGTCTGGTTTTAATGCTCAAGTGTTATTAGATACCTTAATTTGGCTTTCAGCATGCCAGACGTGCTTAGTGGTGATATGTGTTGTGGTCTGTCCTATTAAATGTGATCACAACAGGTGCGGATGGGGGTGGTGAATGGTGACATGACTCATGGCTCCAGTGGATAACCTCATTCCCCTGCTGGTATTTATAACAACGTACATTAGCAATGAACCATCACATTTATTTTATTTTATTTCATTTCATTTTACATTTGTTGTTTACTGCCCATTCTGTTCCTCCTCTCCAGGTTATCATCTCATCACTCTACCCTTCTATACCCTCGTCTATCACCCACTATTTCCCAAGCAACATCCACCTTCAGTAAAAACCTGACCTTCCCTATTTCACCCTCTCTCTACAGCACCTCTTATATTCATTATCACAAACTAAAACATTTCAATTTTTCTCTCACTTCCACTAAACATAAGTTCAAACCCACTAACTACTACTTCTATTTCTCTAAACCTAATTTATTTCCTATTACTCACCAGATGGGGACATCCACCCCAGTCCTGGTCCATCCTCTTCCTCCAACCCTACCACCTCCACAAACAGGCACCAACTCCCAGCCTCTACAACTAAACACATATCTATCCATAGACCTACAAGGTCTCACTAACAAAACCACAGACATACATTTGGATAGCATACCACTCTCTCCACGTCTTAATTCTCTCAGAAACATGGCTCAAACCTCAAATTACAAACTCCAGCTATAACATATTACAGCAAAACAGACTTTGCAAAAAAGGGGGAGGTGTTGCTATCATGTACTCAGAACAGCTTAACCACTCTCCCTTCTCCTTACCACTCCAAGATTATTCACCTGCTAAACTCATCTTTCTTAACTGCCACCTTAAGCCACACAAAAAAAATTGTAGTAGCATCTATCTATATACCTCCTGGTAACAATATTCCAGTTCTTGAATCTATCCTATCCTGGATCTCCCAACACCTACCTTATGAGACAGTCTTACTAGGGGATGTCAATATCTGTTGGAATAAACTCTCCCCCTACTCCACCAACCTTAGTATAAACCTTTTTGGCTTCAGTCAACTTATTTCTTCTCCCACCCACATCAGTAAAAACTCTAACTCCATTCTTGATTGGATCTTAACTTCCACTCCTAATCAGTACTATAATCCCAGTACTTTACCAGATTCCTTAAGTGATCACCTCCCTATCTCAATACTAAGACTTCGTTCCCATTTCTCAAAAACCCACCTTTATAGAGACTGCCAAAACTTCAACACAGAAACCTTCAACTATCAACTGTCTCTTGTTAACTGGTCTCACCTGTTCAACCTTCTTCTAAATTAAGCTGTTTTTGAGTTTAACAATACTTTCCTCAACATACTAAACTTCCTAGCACCCATCAGGAAAATTAGAATCAAATCTAATCCCACACCCTGACTTGCCAAAGATACCCTTTCCAACATGAAACTTAGAGACACTACCTGGAAATAATGGACTAAGTAAAAATCTTCTTCTCTGCTCCTTAAATTCAAAGAACTAAGAAACCTTACCAAAAAACTTATTGTCCAAGTCAAATAAAAATTCTATCAAGAAGCTCAATCTACCCACACCTCAAACCCCAAAAAATTTTGGCACGCCATGCACAATATTCTTCATCCAGGGAAACTTTCTACCCCCAACTCCTTCCCCAGTAAAACACCTCTGGAAACAGTCATCCTTCTTAACAGTTACTTCATAAACTCTATCCACAAACTAACCGCTCCTGACATTAATTGAATTACAACCTCCTCACCCCCTCCACCACCGTCCACCACTCACCTTTCTCCCTTAAACCTGTTTCCACTACTTATATAAAATGTCTTCTGCAGAAACTTAAAGCTTGCTCTGCTTCCTTTAACAACCTACCCCCTCAAGTTCTCAGACTTGTAGCAAATACTATAGCATATCCCATGTCAGTCCTTATCAACCATTCTATCAATGAATCCTCCGACCCAGAAATTTGGAAATCCTTTTATACAATTCCACTTCATAAAGGAGGTAACCCCGCTGACCCTTTCAATTTCCATCCTATAGCCATCCTCACCCCTCTCTCAAAAATCCTAGAGAAATGCATACACAGGAAACTTCTTAAACATCTACTCCAGGAAAATCTGTTCACCCCCACTCAACATGGATTTAGGCCCCACCACAGCATGGCCACAGCTTCTATCCTTCACCCAGACCATAGCAGAGGCAAGAGATAACAATAAACTGGTGTCTTGTCTATTCCTCGACCTCTCCAAAGCCTTCGACATTGTCTTCCACCCTAAGCTTCTTACTAAACTAACTGAACTGAACTGAACTCCTCTGCATCAACTACTCTCTAATTCTTTAGTTATCTTAGTAAAAGTAGAGGTGAGTAGTAGTACCCAGGCTGACAGTGAGGCACCGCTGTCAGAGGATACCAGACTTCCTGTGGAAGGGGAGCTGGGAAGAGTTACAAGGAGAGAGTTGAGACAGGCTCAGCTCTCAGACCCTACATTGCAAGGCCTGAGACAGGTAGCTAGGGAGGCACCTGATTCTCAAGGAAAGGGGGAATCTGTATACTGGGACAAAGGGTTACTGTACAGAGAGTGGACCCCTGAGGGAGGGCTAGAAGGTGAGAGAGTACAGCAGTTGGTGGTGCCTAGAGCTTAGCATCTGGCACTTCTAGCCATAGCCCATGATATTCCCTTTGCAGGTCATATTGGAATGAAACGTACAAAGAGGCATATTATGCAGAACTTCTATTGGCTTGGAATTTCCAGAGATGTAATAGGGTACTGCAGGACCTGTGAGCAGTGCCAAAAGGTAGGCAAGGTAGGAGACAAGGTGAGAGCTCCTTTGCTGCCTTTGCCTGTGATTGAGAAGCCATTTCAGAGGGTAGCTATGGATATTGTGGGTCCTCTGAGTACCCCAAGTTCCACAAGGAAAAAGTATATCCTAGTGGTAGTGGATTATGCTACACGATACCCTGAAGCAGTGGCTTTGTCCTCTATTGAGTCAGAAAAGGTGGAAAATGCTTTGTTAGAGATTTTCAGCAGGGTAGGTTTCCCAAATGAAATAAGACAGAGGTGCCGATTTAATGTCAGACCTGCTGGCTTGTCTGTGGAAGTCCTGTGTGGTGAAGCACATGAAGACCACCCCCTACCATCCCCAGACTAATGGTCTTGTTGAGAGGTTAAACTCTACAATCAAGTCCATTCTATGGCTATTTGCAGATGAGTTTAAGAGGGAGTGGGACAAATATTTGCCCCATCTGTTGTTTGCTTACAGACAGGTTCCCCAAGAATCCACAGGTTTTTCACCCTTTGAGTTGCTGTATGGGCATAGGGTGAGGGGACCTCTAGATTTAATTTGAGATGAGTGGGAAGGTGATTGTGAGTCTCACAAGGAATCTCTTGTGGCATACATCTTAAACCTCAGGACAAGACTCAGGGAACTCATGGGCTTGGCCCAGGAGAACCTAGCAGGAGCTCAACAGCAGAAAAAGGTGTGGTATGACAGGAATGCTTGAGCTAGAGAGTATGCTGAAGTTACTGCCTACAGTTTTGAAAGTTTCCATCCTTCATGCCACTGGAGGAGGTCATGACTGCACATGACATGACAAGAGTCAACAAACAAACATAAAATAAGGATACTCTACTAGGTATAGATGACCTATCATGCCCCCAAGTGGAATAAAGGAAATGAGTAAGATGCCTAAATCTGTAAATACAGAGATGTGTATAACCTTAACCATCTTAGCTACAAGGATTTTCCATCTTCCTAATGAGAGGCACATTACAACCATCACTGGTGTCCTCTTCACAAATCCTAAGCCAGTTATTTGAAACAACATGTTGAAGAACATATCTGGTTTCCCAGGAGGACAGAAACATCACCACCATGTTGTCCTTTTATGATGTAGGTCCTTTGAGCCATATATTGCACACATGTTGCTGTCAAGGTCCCATCTGGTCCAGAAGTACACTGGTACAGTAACAGGAATGGCTTTTATTCCCTGAAATGCTGGGTGGTCTCTATTGCCAGAGGCATTTCTTCTAACATGTCTATGCACCAACTTAGCAGTTCACATGCTTTTCACATTTGGAGCACATCTAACTTATATCGATATCTTGTTCAATGCAACACCAGCCACAGACATACAGTACTGTGCAATGCAAACATTGTGAGTTCCTAATTACTTTTACAACACATCTTCCTCAGTCTCATGGACGTCCACCACAGGGTTTGTTTTTGCTGTGGAGATACTTTACCAGGCAGGACTCCTTCCTTAACTCTTGAGATCTCCATGTATATAGTATACAAAGGCTTTACTGCAATTTGTCTATTTCAAAATCATTTGGTTGTTGGTCCGTAAAATGGTGCAAACACATTATTCATGCTAAAAAGAGCCTGTTAGCATAGTGGTTGTATTATTTAGCTTAATTACTTCAGTTTTTTTAATTGCTTTCATTGCATGATGCACTATTCACACATGTTATTGCAAGCTGTGCATATAATAGTAAACATAGTAGTGTGTGTAAGGCACTGTGTGCGGAGTTGTCCTTGTTACATAAAAAGTAAAATGTGACATCAGTGCTCTTTCAAGCAGTATGTGTTTGTCCAAAGTACTGTGGTGAAGAACTGTGCCTGTTACACTAAACATGAAACAGCTAACATTAGTGCTCTGGCATGCAGTATGTGTTTCCCATAGTGCTGTGGAGCAGAGCTGTACTTATTTGTTTATTTATTTATTTATTTACATTTGCTAACCGGGTAGTGTCTGACAGGGTTAAAAAAAATTTTTCAGCAGAGGCCTGGGGAGAAAAGCTTCATAACAAAAAGAACATTATTAAGGTACAAGTAGTAAACTTAGTTTTTAAGTTGTACATTGTTAACAATATATAAATGAGCTTAAGACAAATATTATAGCAAAATATAATAACAATACAATATAAACATGCATGTTTCAGGCATATAGGAATACTATATATTTTTTTTGTACAATAGATATGAGGTACATAAGTCATGTGGCAGCCTTACAAGGTGAGTTATTTCTGAAAGACAAAAATTGTTCATGTAGCTTTACAAGATAGGTCATCCGAAGGAACAAAGATTAATAAAGATAAGACAGATAGTGGGATAGCCCTATGTGGATGAGCACTATTTGGGCTAACGTGCGAGATGAGTGGGAAAAATAGGAAGAATATTAGTTGTGAGCAATACAGTGGCATAGCCAGTTATCATTTAAGTAGTCTTTCAGGGTAGTTTTAAATGTGAAAGAAAACAACTGCCAGTATATCCAAACGTTTATTCCACTTGCTTCTCTCTCTCTAGCGCCTCGGCTTCAAAAAGCCTTCAAGGAGTATCTCACAGTAAAAAAACAAGTACCTTTTATACCCACCTTCATTAATTAATTATTCAATTAAAACTAAACAATTAGATACTAACAATGTAAAAACAATTATGTAATCAAATCACACTCTTCCAGCAGCATTCAGTATTCAGACCTTTAGGAATCAAGGTCTGATATTTCAAAATAAAAATTAATTCTTTTTTCAAAAGTTCATATCTAGTCCTATCTTCACTTACTTCTTGTATCATAATTTGTTCTAAAATAGATACCCTGAAGCTAATACATTCAGAGTTATGATATTCAATAAAATGTTGTGCTAATGGACTTTCTATTTTCTTATTTTTTATGTCTCTCAAATGCTCCATGATCCTGATTTTTAACATCCTTTTAGTTTGACCCACATAATATTTTTCACATCCACATCTAATAATATAAATCACCTTTTCTGTGATATAGCTAAAATGTCTCTTTGGTATATAGCTAATTCCATTAATATAAGGAAAATAATTTTCCACATACATACAAATTTTACATTTTCCACACTCTTTTGTGCCTATACTTTGAACAGATCTAACCAATTTCTGCATAGGTAACTCAAACTTTGTGTGTACTACTATATCTTTAACATTTCTACCTCTCCTATAACTAAATTTTAGCATTTTATTTGTCATATCTTTTAATTCTTCAAAATTCTGCAAATACTTCCAAAAATGTGAAATGCATTTTCTTATATCTTCACTGCATGTATTATATACAGATACCATATAAATACTATTGTCACCATTTTTGTCTGACTCAAATTTATGTCTATTATAACCTTTGGGACACCTATGATATCTTTTATTCAACACTTTATTTTTACTCATATTAATCAACTGACTATCATAGTTCCTATTTTTAAACATATCACATGTCTTATTTATCTCATCGAGAAATTCTTCCTCATTGTTACATATTCGAGAAATTCTCAATAGTTCACTATATGGTATTGCTTCCATAACATGTTTAGGATGGCAACTATTTCCCATCAAAAATTGATTAATACTATCAAACTTTCTGTGTATTCCTGTAACTACACATTCACCCACTACTCCTTTTAAGTTAACATCTAAAAAAGAAACAATATTACCACTTTGTATCCCATCAAATTTTATATTAAATCTATTATTTTGAATATCTTTAACAAAGTTGGTACTTTCTATTTTACCACCTTTGCATAAAAAAATCAAGTCATCTATAAATCTAAAATAGTACATAACATGTTGCTTCACAAAAGTATGTGTATAAATACATTCTTTTTCTACCATGCCCATAAAAATATTCGCGTACATGGGTGCAAATGCTGCACCCATGGCTGTACCTTGTATTTGATGATAGATGGTATTATTATAAGTAAAGTAATTATTCTCCAAACAAAACTTTACTAATTCAATAACATATTGTGTTAAAGGAAAATCTCCCATTGATTTCAATAATGCTTCAATACCAAATTCATTTTTAATATTTGTATAAAGACTACTCACATCCATTGTCACCCAATACATATTTTCACTCCAAACTACTTCTTTGATTTTATCTAAAAAATCAAATGAGTCATTTATATATGAAGGGAGTTTAATAACTTCTTTTAATAAAACTTGATGTAAAATTTTCCCTAAATTATGTAAAAAATACTTCCTCGCTGAAACTATCGGTCTTCCTGGGGGGTCATCTATATTCTTGTGTATTTTTGGAAGACAATAGAAATATGCAGGAGCACTTTCATTTATATCTAACTTACTTTCTACATCTTGTTCAGTCCAATAGCTTAATCTCAAGCCCTTTTTAATCAATTGTACATAATTTTCTTTTGCCAGGGCAATCGCCTCTCTAGTTGTTTCTTTATAAACTGTTGCATCACTTAATAAATTCATACATATTTTATTATATTGCATGTAATGCATAATTACAATTTTGTTACCCTTGCCTGACGGTTTTACAATCAGTTCATTTTGTTTGGAAAAGTTCATTAGTTCTATCCATTCATTCTTAGATAAATTAAAATTTATCATAGAACAACTAATAAGTAATATGAACTATACTATCTCAAAACCTATCATAGTGTGAAAATTCCTAATGCCTTCGTGCACAAATGGTGACATAAACTTACTATTTATGTTAACATTAGATGTATCTATAGCACAATAAGCATTCATTTCACTCACACATGATTCAAAAGAATCTTCTGATAACATTATATTACTTTCAAAACTATCTGAACAATCTCCATTCTTAAATGAGTTATTACATTCTTGTGTCTTATTTACAATATGGTTAAAGTAATACCATAAATGCAACTTGCGTAAATACTGAAATATTTCAATTTTGCATATATACATTTTAGGTAAGATGGTTGGAACAAACTTTAAACCATGATTCAAAACTTCATAAATTTCATTTTTTACAAAGCAACCAGACAAATTAATGACTTTGTTGCAATTATATTTATAAAAGTTAGTACCATTTTGTCCTTTTAGTGTCTCGCCATGGGCGCGCCGGTCCTCCCCTATATGCATCTTGTTCTGCAAAGGTTCTCTTCTGTTGCTGTTGCCTCCCTTGTTGTCTATGTACTCCAAAATGTTCAGGAAAAAAGCAGTCGTCTACCGGCGACGACAATGGTGGATATTCCTCATCTGGAACACTATAACTTGGGGCTCTGTTAGGTTGTTGCACTTTCTCTTTCCTCACACTGTTCACTCTATCTTGCTGGTTGACGTTAGCTGTAGAATAACGTCTATGGAAACGTGCTTGCTGATTGGAACCAAAAAAGGCAGTCCGATTTTCAAAGTCCCGTAAATCTCTGGTTATTTTGTGCACTTTCTGATCTATTACTTTTTTCTCATGCGTCGTGATTTTATCTTGAATTTCTATTAGGCAGTTTTCAAATTTGATTCTGTCCAAGACTGACATTAAGTTTGTACACAGTAAGGTTATGTCTTTTTTAATATTAGTCAGTTTTAAAATATCACGTTCTATTAATATTTTGATCCATTCAATAGAACACTGATGCGCTGCCTTCTCCCATCTGGCCAGGAACACTTTATCAGTAGAACAAGAAGTATTAAATGGTTCTGATGGGAATTTAACAGCTCTAAGACCTCTCGGTATTATATTGAGGTCTACATATCTTTGTAAGCTGGTGTAGTTATAGTAAGTTAGCATTTCTTTGTCCATTAAGTTTTTTAATTTAGACAACAAAACCTTTACTTCACCCGAATGTTCCGTTGATCGCCTTCCGACATGAGCAAAGGGATTACTCTCTCTCTTGTTTCTAGCTTCTGCCAAAAAGCGTTCCCAAACCAGAACGCCTGAATTCACCTCTACATTACCATCTGTATGGTTAGAATTATGCTCCATGTTCCTATTCAGGAAACCTTCGATTGTCCTCTGGGAGGTACCTGAATTTTCCTCCCTAAAAATTCGGGGCACATTTGCTCCTGGATCACTGGCCATGAAGAGATCGTGAGCTCACAAAGATGAAAACAACACAAGCACAAAAATAAGAAATTATATCCAATAGGAAAGAAAACAACTGCCAGTATATCCAAACGTTTATTCCACTTGCTTCTCTCTCTCTAGCGCCTCGGCTTCAGGCAAATATGATGTTTTAGAGTATATTTGTATGTTTGTCACTAATATAAGCACAGCAACATTTATTTGTTTATAGGCAAGAATATAGAGGTATATGCTGATGCATTTTTAAGCATGTGTATATATTTTTAAGCTATTAATTGGTGCAGTACAGTGATAGAATTATTGATTTTTTTGATTTCCTATATTAATTCATGGTTTTAACAGCTTTTTATGGTCTGATGAAGTGGTGTGATACAACCACGAAAGCGCTAACCTCTAGAATGTTGCTGTTTGGAAGAAAATAAAGCTGTTTTTTTGCAACTAATATTGGACTTAGTTACTGTATTCTGCCTGTGGTTGGAACTTGCCTATGGTTGGAGCCTTGGTCATTCTAAGTGGATTGTACCTTGCTTGTTAGTTTTTTTTTTCTTTTGAATATATGCAGGACCTTACACAGCAAAAGTAATGTCTTTATTGCCTATAATGTGCTGTTTAGCCAATGCAGAAACCTTGTGCTTTGTATATGTACAACTACTAAAAAGGGTATGTGACTCTATATTAAAGATGTTTGTAGTAAAATATTACAAGAAAGGCTAGCTTGTGAGTGGGGGGTGGGCAGCTGTCATCCCTGGCTTACAGTTAAAGTACATTATGCACTTAATACAGAGATAAGCCCAAAACTATTGTGAAATTCAGGCGCACCTACAATGTTTTTTAGTCCTTTTTTCTATCATGATGATTCTTTCCTTTTATTGTTTAGTGGCCAGGTTCATGAAGTTGCTAGAGCAGGTAAAAACTGCTGTATACCAGTAGGAGGGGAACAGATGAGTAATCCTTTCTCAGGGGCTATGGAAATCTAAAAATAAGAATGGAGAGTAAGAGACAGCTGCAGTTAGTAGGGTCAATGAAGAAGCTGTAATAAAGTACAGGAGAGACAGAATACCATAGCTGAGAAATGCAAGCATGAAATATGAAACAAAAACATTACTATCAGGGTAGAGTGCAACTGTAACATTTAGTAGAAGTTTAAAGCATACCAATGAATAAATGCAGCACAAATAGACCACAACAATGCTAATATGTGATAAAGCACACACATATGATATACTAACATTAGTATGTGCACATGGCATATAGAATACAGCATGCAGGTCTAAGAAAAGAGTACATGAGTCAACAGCTGTCTATTAGCTAAACAGAAGGAGAAGGGAAACACTCCTGATAGTTCACTCGACTGCACTATGTGTTAATATAGTTTTAAATGCCTTGCAAGCCTAGAAATCTTAGCCCTCCAAACACAGACTTAAAAAGACATTGCTTGAATCATAAATAGCAAACTCTTTGCAATGAAACAGACTTAAAGTGGCCTTTCATAAGATTGCAGCAGTAAATAAGTAAAATGCAGATAGTTTCCTTCAGGACTCCACTAAAGTCACAAAATACATGTTAAAGCAACAGAGACATAGTACACCACAATAAGATAGCCTGGGGCCGCACCGCTAGATAGTTTTTGCTTAGCACTCCCACATACTAAGAGGCTGTAAAAACAAAACATCATACTACAAAATATTAAATAATTGTCTCAAACCACTTTTGAGAAACAACAGAGACAGGATACTAGAAATACTTGCAATATTATAACTTTGCAATTGTTGTTTCAGAAAGAATAAACACTTACTTTAAGGTATACTGAAGGCTGGAGGGGTACAGGCAGCTGCTTTGGGAATCCAAGATGGCATTACAGGTTTAAATAACCTGTTCTGAGACCATATTGGAGGAAGAGGTGGGGGAGGTTTAAATACCTTTGCTGAGATCATATTGAATGAGGGGGAGGGGGGATTGTAATGTGTAATGACTAATGGGAGGAGGGGTTGGCCTCAGGTAGGAGTGAGCTAGGGTTGCCACCTTTTCAAATGGCCGAAGTGGGACATTTTTGGTACAAATATCAGATTTTACAGGCCGACACATACCCACGGTCTGTACAAAGGTTAGAACTTAACTTTTTTGCCTAAATAAAAGCTTATTCTTGTAGCATTTTAGTTGCTTATTCTGTTTCTTATAACATCTGGGTTATTTTAGATACAGAATAACTGTTTTATGCAACTATTACATAAAATATAGGAAATAATTTTGCCCTAAAATCTCAGGACATTTGCCATTTTTACATTTTTTTGTCAGGACACAACTGCCCAAAGAGGGACTGTCCCTCGCAAAGTGGGACAGGTGGTAACCCTAGAGTGAGCCAGACAAAAAACAATCACTCATTCCACAGACTGATTGTAGGTATGTCTGTTTGGAGAAAATATACCTTGCCTGTTAGTTTTTGTTATTTTGTTACATGAAGTAGGTGGCATGATTGCTCTTACATGCAGTATGTATGTGCTAATAGTGCTGTGGCCTAGAGGTATGCCTGTTACACTAAACATGAAACATGTGACATTAGTGCTCTGACATGCAGTATGTGTTTGCCCATAGTGCTGTAGTGCACAGCTATGTCTGTTACACTAAACATGAAACATATGACATGAGTGCTCTGACATGCGTATGTGTTTGCCCATAGTACTGTGGTGCACAGCTGTGCTTGTTACACTAAACAAGAAACATGTGACACGAGTGCTCTTGCATGTAATATATTTTTGCCCAAAGTTCTGTGGTGCTGAGCTGTGCTTGTTACACTAAACATTAATCATGTGACATGAGTGTTCTTGGACGCAGTACATGCGTGCTCATAGTGTTGTGGCCCCAGAGCTGTGCTTGTTACAGTAAATATGAAACATGTGACATGAGTGCTATTGCATGCCATGTATGCATGATAATAGTGCTGCGGTGCAGAAAAGTTTCTGTGTTGCCATACCTTACTTGGATAGAAGGAAGTTTCTCTGTTCACCTGTGAGAGAGGGGAGCTTTGTGCAGCCTATCTGTCCCTGGAGGAGTGGTTTCAGCCCAGAAGATAGTAGTTTATTGGCCATTTTGGGCTAATGTCTATCTCTTTCACTTCCATGCTATAAAAACCTCATTTGCACAGTTTTTACACTTGTATTCCACTCAGCAAGTGCCTTCCAAGTGTGCTGCAGAGTCTACAGCAGCAGAGAGACAAAAGAGTGACTTTGGAGTGATTAAGTGTCACTTTTCTGCTTTTCTTGCTCTCTTAACTAATTCTGCCTAAAACGCCAGGTTTTTTTTTTTTTTTTTAGCGAATCTGTGATTTAAAAAGTTTTTTATTGTATACAACTCTGCACAGCTCCTCGTGGTGTCCTGCAGAATGATTTAGGCAACTGGTAGGCTACACACTCAAGTGCGCTAGCTGAATTAAAGCATTTACTGTGTTTCTGTACATAATTTCCGCTACTTAAAAAAAAAAAAAAAAAAAAAAAAATATCCTTGTTTCCCACCTTTACTGAACTAGAATAGTCCAGTCTTCAGGTATTGCTGATCTCTGGGCTGTGTCATAGTTCATGTGTTACCCATATCCTTATTTGGATAGGAGGAAGCTTCTTTGTTCACCAGTGAGAGTGGGGAGCTCTGAGCAGCCTATCTGTCCCTTGAGGAGTGGTTCCAGCCCAGTGACTTGTAGCTTATTGGCCGTTTTGGGCCATTTCCTATCTCTTTCTAACCACCTGCTTTAAAGCCGGCTTTAGCGCGCTTTTGCGCTTGTAATTTAAAGTTTGTCCTGTTTGATGCATTTACCTGTTGTGGCTACACACTCAAGTGCACTAGCCTATGTTACATATTTATTGCATTTTCATGCTGTTTGTTGCAAAAAAAGAAAAAAAAAACAAAAATTATCCTTGTTTCCCGCCTTTCCTGACCTAGAGTAGTCCAAATACAGGCTTTGCTGTATTCTGAACTTTTGGAAAGTTCCTGTGTTGCCCATTTCCTTTCTTGGATAAAGGGAGGCTTCTTTGTTCACCAGTGGCAGTGGGGAGCTTAGAGCAGCCTATCTATCCGTGGAGGAGTGTTCTCAGCACAAGAATCTGGTAGTCTATTGGCCATTTTGGGTCAATTTCTAGCTCTTTCAAGTCCTCCTGTATAAAATCTGCTTTAGCGTGGCTTTGCACGATTTTGCGCATAGCACAGCATCAGGCAGCACTGCTTAATTGGGTTTAAACCTTTCTCGGCTCCACAAAGTCTGCTCTTCACTTTTTCCCTTAGAACTGATTTAGTTCTCATAATAAACACCCTATTCCTACTCTAAAGCCTGGCACTTGCTCACTAAAGCAATTATATAAATCAGCACTAAAAAATTAAAAGCACTACACCCTCACAAACTCCCCTTGAGTACCTTGTTCCCCATTGGCCCTTTTTTCAATTATAAAGGAATTCCCAATACTATTCTAGCATGTCCAAAGGTCAGTTGTCAATCTCCTCTCCGGTCCAGCTGGTGAATCTGGGAATCTTGATGCAATGTTACAACTGCCTCATGTACACAGACAACCCTCTCCTCCTCCCAACAAATTCCAACACATGTGAGAGATGCAACCATATAGCCAAACTGGAGGCTAAGCTCTCTCAACTCAGTACTGGCGTTACCAGTCAGGAGGAGAAGGAAACCACACTCACTACAATTCCAGTCTTACATAGACCTACCACGACAGCAAACCAAACACATAAACACACAAAAACATACTCGGAGGCTCTAAATAAATTCTGCCTAAGCAGCAGAGACCTCCAAAGCAGACACCCAAGCAACCCCTACCCCAAAACAAAACACGTGCAACACATAGCTCACAAAGCCAGTGTGCCGAACTGTCACAGCCCTTAAGGCTAAACAACACACCTGATACACTTGTAATAGGTGACTCTATCATCAGGCACACTGACATCCCGCTCACCAGGCTGAACAAGGAAAAGGTCACGGTGAGCTACCTGTCAGGCGCTAGGATCCACCACATAACACAAGCACTACGGTCACTCCAAGGCAAGTACAAATATGACTCAGTCATTGTCCATGCTGGTGTGAAAGATCTGAGACGTACCTCCCTGGACTACATGAAAAGAGACATAGAGGAGCTCTCTGAGCATGTAGCCCAGGCCGGTATGACCCTGACCTTGAGTAGCACCTTACCCTCACCAAGAATGATGCCACAATATGAAGACAAGATGATCAATTTCAACAATTGGCTTAAGTATTGGTGTCATTCAAAGGGGATCCAATGCCTGTCAGTCTGGGATGACATGCTCGACAAGCCACGATGCTTCGCTAGGGACGGCTTGCACCTATCACCCCTGGGCTTTCGGATATTGGCAAAGGCTCTTGCCACCCCCATAGTGCCTTTTTTAGGCAAGGCTCAAAAGACAAACCCACCTCCATAGGTGTCACAAGGGATAAGAAACTAAGAGTAATGCTACTCAACGCCAGAAGTCTAAACCTCAAGATGCACGCACTCAAAACTCTCCTTAGCATGGAGAACATAGATATCTGTGCAGTAACAGAAACCTGGTTCAAGGCTCCCGAGAGCACCCCAGCACTACCAGGTTATACCTCATACCATGCTTTTTGGCCCCAAAACTTGGACCGAACCACAAAAGGAGGGGGATGGTATCAATATTCGTCAAAGATACCCACACCTCCAGGTTGGTGGCACAGCACGAAGCATCAGAGACTATCCATGTGCAACTAACTGTGGGTAAAACTGCCTTCCAGTTTATAGCCTGCTACAGACCACCCTCCCAAACCCAGGAACCCCACTTGGCCTTCCTGAGAACACTGGAAAATATGAAGGTCTCTCCAAACACCATTATATTGGGCGACTTCAACTACCCAAACATAGACTGGGAGCATTACTCTAGCTCCAACACCCTAGCCCAAAGGTTCCTAGAATTATAAACTCAAATGCTATGGAACAACTTGTTACCACTCCCACAAGAGGGGAAAACATACTGGACCTGATCATCACCAACATAGGGACTCTATGCTCCAGACCAGAAGTGTATCCCTCACTGGTAAGATCAGACCATAAACTAATATCACTGGATATTCACATCCCGACCCCACCCCATGCCCAGAAAACCACAGTGAAAAACTTCTCTAAAGCAAATTTCACACTCCTCAAAACTGAGGTGGAATCCTTCAAAGCCCCTGGACCTGTGGAAAATATGGCCCAGACCGCAGAATCCTTTATAAATGTATTCTATATGAACCTATGAACCTATGAACACCTTCAGGAATGCATGGATCATGCAATCCCAAATAAAACCAAGACCCATTCCTCCAAAGTCAGGCATCCTGTCTGGTGGACCCCAGCCATAAACAAACTATACAATAGAAGGAGGAAGCTACTACATGTCAGAGCAAAATCACAAAAAGGGAAGGCATCTCTGATCAGTATTAGCAAAAATCTACGGGCACTCATAAAATCGTCTAAGGTCAGCTTCGAGAGAAAAATTGCACAGGACAATCACAAGGCTAATCACAAGGCTTTCTTTAGTTATGTTAGGAACCTGGGTGGGAATTCCCAGATATGCTCAGAATTAGTTCAAAATGACAAAAAATACACTGAACCCACAGACATTGCCAACATCCTAGCTGACAGGTTCAGCACAAACCTCCCCCCCCTCCCCACCAAAAGGGCAAATATCTATCCCAGCAGAGTGCTGCCCCCCTGACATCTCAGATGCTCAGGTAAGAGCCGCCCTCTCCAAAGCAAAAAACACAGCATCAATGGGACCAGACAGTGTCCCCGGCTGCGTCCTACATGAACTCCAAGAAGAGCTAAACAAAAACATAAAACTACTGTTCAATCTCAGCCTTACTACAGGATATGTACCCAAAGAGTGGAGTACAGCAACTGTGGTCCCTCTCCACAAAGGTGGTGCCTCAACGGATCCTGGAAACTATCGCCCCATAAGCCTGACTAGCTTGGTCTGCAAAGCTATGGAAAGGATCATCGTGGACCTCATAAATAAAGATATTGGGGACCTACAGACACTGGATCCTACCCCTCTTACACCTGGTCGATTTCTTTGAAACAGTCACTAAGGCCATTGATGAGGGGAAGGTGGTCCACACAGCCTACCTGGACCTCGCAAAAGCCATCGATACAATATCCCACTCGGGAATTATAGATAAGCTCACCAGCTTAAATATAAACCCCTATGTCACTAGATGGGTTGCAAACTGGCTCAAGGACAGAACCCACATGGTTAGAATTGCTGGAGCCATGTCAGACTCCAAACCAGTTACAAGTGGTGTCCCACAAGGCTCAGTCCTGGGACCTCTCTTGTTCGGTATATATTTCTCGGAGGTACAGGCCAACATGGAAGGACTGTGGCTGACCAAGTTCGCAGATGACTGAAAACTGGGCACCATAATCGACTTTCCAGCCGACACAAGCATCCTACAAAAGGGCCTCATAGAAACAGACAACTGGTGCCAGAGCCATGGCCTCAAGCTAAATGCCAAGAAGTGTACAGTCATCCCCTTTGGCAAAAACAAAGTGCCCACAAATTACCACATAGGTGGTAATCCATTAAGTATGGAAGAAGTAATTAGGGACCTGGGGACCCAAGTTGATAGAAATCTCTCATTTGACAACCATGTGGCCAAAGTGGTTAGAAAAACATTTTATATAGCCCACCTAATCATGAAGGGATTCACATCTAGATCAGGGGAGGTCATCGTGCCTCTTTACTCATCCCTCATCAGGCTCATAATTGAGTACAATGCCCCTTTTGGGATGTACTTTACCA
The DNA here is from genome assembly GCF_019279795.1 of Protopterus annectens. Classification (NCBI taxonomy): domain Eukaryota; kingdom Metazoa; phylum Chordata; order Ceratodontiformes; family Protopteridae; genus Protopterus; species Protopterus annectens. The sequence goes on along the minus strand of NC_056732.1, from coordinate 1,723,794,205 downwards.
GATACCTGCAGCAACTGGAAAGACCTCAAAAGTACCTCACCAAGAGGATCAAAGGGCTCAAACAGATGCCATATGCTGCCCGGTTAAAGAAACTCCAGCTCTACTCAGTGGCATACCGCCTGCTCAGAGGTGATCTGTGCCTGACGTATAAAACCATGTCCAACCTGGAATTAATGGACATGCTGCACCTCAGAAAATCCAAATCCCATCGAGCTACGTGCTCGAGAGACTTGAACCTCAGCACTGAAATAAATAGGACATGCTGGAGGGACAGATTCATAACCCAGAGGCCCCCTTCACTCTGGAATAAAATCCCAGTCCAGGTTAGGCAGAGTCCCTCATTGACTCTCTTCAAGAGGAATCTTGATGAGTGGATGGGAGATCATAGGTTTACCCCGGGTATCACTTCTGTGTCACTGTTAGACAGAGGCACAGTATACTAACCTCGAAAAAGGGCATTGCAAAATTAATTTAAAATGGGTGGCAAAAGCCAAACACACTCTGGCTAGGCTTTTAAATGCCCTAGGGCAGATAGCCTAGTATGAACCTATGAACCTATTAACTAAACATGAAACAGGTGATGTTAGTGCTCTGGCATGCAATATGTGTTTGCCCATGGTGCTCTGGAGCAGAGCTGTGCTTGTTACACTTAACGTGAAACATGAGACATGATTGCTCTTGCATGCAGTATGTGTGCACACATAACACTGTGGTATACAGCTATGGCTATATTGTAGCAGCACAGTGTAGCTTTCTGTTACATGATTTGTGATACATGAGCATTCATCAATGCACACAAGGCTACTATGTTTCTCCTTAAACATGAGTGGTCATGGTTTGCCAAGGTAAGCAGAATTTCCTAGTCCTTCATCTACAGGAACTTCAGGGAGCTCCTGGTGGGTGATTATGAAGGCACATTGAGGAAAGTGTATATTTGGCATATGCTGGTGAGCAACACTGGCGTCATTACAGTGAGCTGAAGTTGTGCCACCTTATGTAGTTTACCAGTGGGAGGCACCTGTTTAGAAGAGGGAGCTAGATGTGTAATGTATGCATTTTTAAGTTCCTTTGTCTTCTACTAACTCAGCTAGTATATGCATATACTTAACAGTGCATCTTTGTTGTCTAGAGACAGGAGTAGCAACTGAACCTTACTGGATGCTGTAGAAGTTTGGAGTACCTTTTGAGACAGTAGGATGATAAATAAATAAATAAATAAATAAATAAATAAATAAATAAATAAATAACTGTTGTATGGCAGTCTGTTTTACTCTGCATTGGCGGTGTTCTCATATGTGTGTCTGATAATGCTTTTCCATTCTGTTATTCTCCATTTCCAGTGGTCAAGGTACAGAACGTGTCGCCCATGCAACCATGATCTGCACCATCCACTGTATCTGTTGTTGAATCACCAGCATTGGGTCTGCCTCTCAGTACAGAATGCTTATCAGCTACAAGTGTCCTGAGTAGTCACTGGTGCCTACTGTGTCTGCCTGTTTGGGGGGGGGGGGTGAAGGCTTCTATCTTGAGGGTGCACTGGGGATCTCTGTGTGAGGTGCAGAAGATGATAGATACCAAAGAGCATTGGCTGCTGAGCTCCAACCTGGGAAACATCAAGAACCTTCCATCACAAAAGGTCAACATTTTTGACTGGCAGTTCCTGCTCAATGGACCTTTGAAGGAACAACAGGCCCATATAATCCACCACTCAGGTAGACAGTGTCTGAGGTTGTTGCTGTCTAGGCCAACCTGACAGGCATCCATGAAAGGAGCCCACACCATCCATACCCTGGTATGTTCCCTCCCTTTTGGATCACTCTGCATTCTGTGTTCTCTGTCCAGCCCTCCCATAATTATTTGTCTCTATTTATAGTACCATCCACTGTCCTGCCTACCTTTTGCATTCATACCACCTCTGTCTGTGTCTATACTGTGCTTTTGTCTGTCTGCACTTCCTACCAGCCCTTCTGTCACTATCCTGTATTCAGCTATCCCTCAGTACCTTCTCACCTACACTTCATCTTTAACATTTATGTAAGAGGCTCTGCTCCCTTAAAAGTTTACCCCTCCTTCCCCACTATAATAGCTTATAGTTATTCTTCTGTGTTTACTTCTGCTTTTTGCTATGTCATGTCCTACTTTCTTATCTATCCCACTTAAATGTTGAACAAGACTGCTAGCATGCTTTGCACAGCCCCCTTGGCTTTCTTCTCTTGCTTCAGTACTGCCCTTGCCACAATGGAGAGGTACTAGCTGTAGCCACGCAGCACTACATTTCGAATTTAAGCATGCAGTGACACGACCATGTCAGCTTGCCTTAACTGTGACTTCCCTGTATACATGCTACTGTTTGCTGCTCATTTTGCATTGCCTTCAAGCAATGTCTGTCCCACTACTGCTGTGCCTGCCTTTTTATACATGGCCCTTTGCTTAGTGATTACACACTATCCACTGCCTAATATATGTCTGATTAGTTCTGTAGTACTTTGCTCAGTGAATTCCTCAAACATTTGGACTGTGTAAAGCATACAGCACTTGTCTATGAAGCATGTCTGTAATGTTCTACCTTATAGCTTCCTGAAGAAACATTTGGAAATGCTTGGAGAGTGACTTCTTCTGCACTCTGCACATCATTGGTTTGGGAATCTTGATGATAAAAAAAAAACTTTCAGAAATCTGTTGTTGTATAAGAGTTGTTTATGTTTTCAGTAATTGTACTACTGAGTCAGTAGTGTATAATGTTTAGGCTGCCTGCTAAACATCATAGTAATTTAGTTAAAAAAAAGAGAACTTCTATACTTTTGTATCATATATTTTGGCTATACAATTTTATTATTAGAAATATGTGCATGCAGTTTATTTTAATTTATTTGTTAACTAGGTAATTGAACTGCATGCTATAGTTCTTCTTGTTTGATTTCATTTGATTGATACACATATAAACAAATTCAAATTAAAATAATTAAAATCCAAATACAGTTAAACGTGTGCAACTTGCTGGTATGCACAGTACTTCCTTTTAGTAATAACTGCTCATAAAAATCAGGAATAGGTTTATAGGTTCATAGATGTTTACTAGGCTAATGACCTCAAAGGCCTTTTTAAGTCTAGTCATGCATCCCAAATCTCTGACAAGTTCTGATACCGTTGATAAGTGTAAGCATGGGCCTGGGAGATGAACCATTTATAGGTTACCTGTGTCCCATTAGAGACATATGTGCCAAAACAGGGATGAACTTCTGGTTTCCCATCCAATTGTCCAAGGAGCTTGTTGCATAGACAAGGTAGTCTTTGGGATACATACCTATCTCTCCCGCAGGTCCTATTTATATCACAGGCAAGGTTTAAATCTTCAGTATATGACATTCACTTTTTCTTCTTATAATAATGAAAGATAACACAGTGTTTTCCATGGTCCCTGCAGTCCTCTTCTTCAAAGTTACCAGTTCTTAATGGTTGGAACCAGTAAAAACACCAATGTATAAATACCAGTTGGACTGTAGATATTGCCATGGAGGAGCTTTTCAGCTTCGTCTAGGACAAGTTTCTTCTGATTCTCTTCAATATCATGTATCACACTGTCTAGAGTAAACTTGAGTACATAGTACCTTAATTAATTATATAAAAAATGAAGAATGGCATAAAGATAAACTAAGAAACCCAAATTACGTTAAAGTCAAAAATCAAAAACTGAAATAGCTCCTTATAAAACTTTAATTATACCAAAACAGTAAAAACTTTTACATAAAATAATTAGAGCTTTCATCCACTTTATGTATCTATTAGTGAACTTCATCAGATCAAATGCATTTAAATTAGCAGTTTAAATACATATAACAAGCAAATTGCATGTCATTCATTCAATGAAATCATCAATCACCCCTCCCCTTTTAAAAGCACCTTTATTCCATCTACTCAAAGAACATGCGTTCCGGCCCCAAAATCCGGACCGAACCACAAACCTCATATCATGCGTTCCGGCCCCAAAATCCAGACCGAACCACAAAAGGAGGGGGAGTATCCATATTCATAAAGGATACCCACACCTCCAGGTTAGTGGCAACGTACGAAGCATCGGAGACCATCCAGGTGCAATTAACCATAGGTAAAACTGCCCTACAGTTTGTAGCATGCTACAGACCACCTACTCAAACTCAGGAAACCCACACAGCCTTCCTGAAGACACTGGAGAGTATGAATGTCTCTCCAAACACCATCATATTGGGTGACTTCAACTACCCAAACATAGACTGGGAACATTACTCAAGCCCCAACACCCTAGACCAAAGGTTCCTGGAGTTCATAAACTCAAATGCTATGGAACAACTAGTCACCATTCCCACAAGAGGAGAAAATATACTAGACCTGATCATCACAAACATGGGGACAAAATGCTCCACACCGGAAGTATATCCCTCATTGGTGAAATCAGACCATAAATTAATCTCATTGGAGATCCACATCCCGCCCCCACCCCCAGCAAAAAAGACCACAGTGAAGAACTTCTCAAAAGCAAATTTCACACTTCTTAAAACTGGAGTGGTATACTTCAAGGCCCCCGAGCCAGTGGAAACCACAACCCACGCTGCTGAAACCCTTACAAATGCCTTCTACGAGCACCTCCAGGAATGTATGGATCAAGCAATCCCTAATAAAATCAAGACCCTTTCCACCAAAGGCAGGCGCCCGGTCTGGTGGACCCCAGCCATAAACAAACTCTACAACAAGAGGAGAAAGCTACTACATGACAGAGCAAAATCCCTAAAAGGGAAGGCATCTCTGATCAATACTAGCAAAAAACTACGATCACTCATAAAATCATCCAAGGCCAACTTTGAGAGAAAAATCGCTAATGACACAAAAGACAATCATAAGGCCTTCTTTAGCTATGTTAGAAACCTGGGTGGAAACTCCCAGATATGCTCAGAATTAGTCCAAAATGATAAAAAAAATCACTGATCCCACAGACATTGCCAACATACTGGCAGACAGGTTCAGTGCAAATTTCTCCCCTCCCTCCCCCCCAAAAGGAGAAATATCTATCCCACCAGAGTCTAGCCTCCCAAACATCTCAGATGCCCAGGTGAGAGCTGCTCTCCCTAAAGCAAGAAACACAGCATCAATGGGACCGGACGGTGTCCCCGGCTGTGTGCTACACGAACTCAATGAGGAACTAAACCCACACATAAGGCTGCTGTTTAATCTTAGCCTTACTACAGGATACGTACCCAAAGAATGGCGTACGGCAACTGTGGTCCCACTCCACAAAGGCGGTGCTTCTACGGACCCTGGAAATTACCGCCCCATAAGCTTGACGAGCCTTGTCTGCAAAGCTATGGAGAGGATCATAATGGAACTCATAAATAAAGACATTGGGGACCTACAGACACTGGATCCTACCCAATTTGGCTTTGTCAAGGGCAGATCCTGCCTCTTGAACTTGGTCAACTTTTTTGAAACAGTCACTAAGGCCATTGATGAGGGTAAGGCAGTTCACACAGCCTACCTTGACCTAGCAAAAGCGTTCGACACAATATCCCACTCGGGCATCATAGAAAAGCTCACCAGCTTAGATGTAAACCCATATGTCACAAGATGGGTTGCAAACTGGCTCAAGGACAGAACACCTAGGGTTAGAGTTGCTGGTGCCATGTCAGACTCTAAGCCGGTCACGAGCGGTGTCCCACAGGGCTCAGTCCTGGGCCCCCTCTTGTTCGGCATTTATTTTTCTGAAGTGCAGGCAAACATAGGGGGATTGTGGCTGACAAAATTTGCAGATGACTGCAAACTGGGCACCATAATTGACACTCCATCAGACACAGACATCCTCCAGAGAGGTCTCATAGAAATGGATAACTGGTGCCAGAGCCATGGCCTTAAGCTAAATGCCAAAAAATGTATAGTCATACCCTTTGGGAAAAACAAGGTAACCCCTAATTACCACAGAGGTGGTAATCCATTAAACACGGAAGAAGTTATCAGGGACCTGGGGACCCAAGTTGACAGTAACCTCTCTTTTGACACTCACATTGCCAAAGTGGTTAGGAAGACCTTCTACATTGCCCACCTGATCATGAAGGGATTCACATCCACATCAGGAGAGGTCATTGTACCCCTGTACTCTTCACTTATCAGACCAATGATTGAGTACAACGCCCCATTCGGAATGTACCTTACCCGACACCTGCAGCAGTTGGAAAGACCCCAAAAGTTCCTCACCAAAAGGATAAAGGGGCTCAAACATATGTCATATGATGCCCGACTGAAGAAACTCCAGCTCTATTCAGTCGCATACCGTCTGCTCAGAGGTGATCTGTGCCTGACATACAAGGCCATGTCCAACCCGGAATTAATGGACATGCTCCACTTCAAAAAATCCAAATCCACCAGAGCCACGAGAGCAAGAGACTTAAACCTCGACATGGATATAAATAGGACGTGCTGGAGGGACAGATTCATCACCCAGAGACTCCCTACACTATGGAACAGAATCCCAGTCCATGTGAGGCAGAGCCCCTCACTGACTCTGTTCAAGAGAAATCTTGACGAGTGGATGGGAGATCGTAGGTTTACCCCGGGAATCATCTCTGTGTCACTGCTGGACAGAGGCACAGCAAACTAATGGATATAGTATTCTCATCCTAAGGGGTGGTGAAAGCCACACACACTCTGGCTGGGCTTATAAATGCCCTAGGGCAGATAGCCTAGTATGAACCTATGAACCTATGAACCTATGAACTAAAATCCATTATTGCACATCCCTACTATTAACATTTTTCTAAAATTCAACCATAAATTATATCACTCCAAAAATGTAATGTAAAATTTAGAACAAATGTCAAAATATAATTAAAACTCCGAATTTCAAATCGTTTATTTATCTAATCAGTGCCTTAATTCTTAACAAACAATAGACAGAACAGTAATCATTTAACCCAGGCCAACTATAGGCATTCAGTTTTAGCTGCCATAAGAGCTCTTTTTTTCTCTAGATAAAGATTCCAAGGGCCACTCGATTGCCACGTACCTAAAGATATGGCCAGGGAATTGTGCAACATGTTTTCAATGGCATTATTATCTTTTTCCTTCTTAATATTGAACCTGTGCTCATATATCCACTCCATTAGCCTCAATTCAGTTTTGTCCACATAAAAACATGGGCACCCCAGAAACAAGGCTAAATATACAATCACCTTCAATTTGCAATCAAGCTTGTAACAATTTATACTCAACACTGAATGGCCCAAGGATGCTAAAGGAAGGGGACAAAAAAGTAGTTGAAATTTATTATTCTTTGAATTTCATTACTACATTTAGTAATGATCATACATTGATTAAATGGATATTAAATAAAAATTGGCCTATTTTGGCAGAAGATAGGGATATTAGGGACAAGATAGGAACTACATCTATGATAGTTTTCTGGAGGGGGTTGAATTTTAAAAGTACACTGGGGAATTTGAATGTAAAAGAAAGGAATTACAACCCCCAAATGATGAAATGTGGTAGATGCCCCCACTGTAGTAAGATGAATGTTGAAACTGGTTTTATGATTAGGGAGGTTGAGTACAAATTAATTATTTGTGCCTTAAGTAAGTGTTAGGGGTATCCAGTTTTCTGTCAGTATTTTAGCCTGCCTAGTGACTAGTATGAAGACAAGTGCTTCTGTGTCCTAGTTTGTAAGCAATAGCCTTATAGTCTGTAAGCCCTCCTCTACTGACATCCTTCTGGTCAGCTTTTACTCTCCACTTCCTAATAGACACTGACATTTACTCATACTGCTCTTATTCAAACTATGTTCTCTTATATTTTCTTCACTTCTAGATATGTTATTCCCATTACTTATAACCTCCTGTCTTCCTCTATTGGAACTGCACGCCTTCAAGGAATCACCCTTGGTCTCCCCCTTCCTTTCTTTTTTTCCTTGCCCGAGACATTTATTAAACCACGTTCAGCTCTGAGCTAGGATTTGTGCATAATCAACATTGACTCAATACACTCAACTGCCTCTTTAGTGTGTTTTATTTTGCTATAAGAGTGTTCCTTCAAGCAAGTAGATATGTATGCACCAGTGAAGTCTACAGTTTGAACACCAGTCTGTAAGCTATATTTTGGGTCTGTATTATAACCTTGAAGGTTTAATACTTCAAATGCATAAAGATCGAACTTTATGCATCAAAGTATTAAACCATCAAACCCTAATAAAAAAAATGATTAAAACAAAACAAAAAAAAAACTAAAGAGTTTACACAGGGGGTCAAGCCCCCCTGCGCCCCCCACACCTCCCACTACTTAAATATACCAACTCTGAGATTGCACAACATTGAAGTAAACAGAAATCTCCCCTTGCAGAGATTTTCATTTAAACGTTTGTGCACTTTCGGTAATCCTGTGTTGACAATATTGTATTCGATATTGTCAGACTTTGAGGTGCTAATATAGACCCTATATTTTAATGTCAATTATAAATATTATTGCAGACTAAAACAAAGAACTTTGTCCCCTATAATAGCTCCATTTTCTTAGACCACAGCAGTCCCATTGGTACTTTCTCCTTTAACTGTGCTCCCATTACTGTTTTTAGCAGTCCACTGTCTCTCTTCCTTAAGTTTACTTCTCTTGTTGTGTAACCACTTTTAGTTCTGAGCCAGTGTGTTTCCATAGCTGCACTCCTTCATTCTTGCTTACCATTGCTCATTGTTTTATTCATCTGTGGGGGTTGGGGTAGCCTTTGGACTTTACATTTCAAAGTCCATAGAAACCACCTTACATTACACAGTTCAAACAGTCAAATGCAAATTTTTACTGTTAGCACCATTAGTCACAGCAAGGTGATACTGGGCTAACTCTGTTATTAAAACTGTGTCCTAGAGCAACAAAATCAAGACTTTCATCTCCTACCACACAGACATTTTGTTCTTTTACTTCTCTCTCTCAACAGATTTGTGGCTGTTTAAGTCAATCCCTAATACTCAGGCTCACTCCACTTCCCTGCCCTACCCCCAATTCCCACCCAACTCCTCTTACTCTACATTTACACTTTCATAGCACAATGCACATATTCCTCAAACCAATACCATCACTTCCCTCCAAAAGAAAAACAATGGATAGAATTACTCCTGATAGCAACACCCATTCCAGTTTATCACCCAAGACTCTCTCTCAAACTGTCTTAATCCTTGCCCCCTTTGAGTATCAAATTACTTCTCTACAACCAACTCAGTACCCTTCTAACATCTTATAATCCTAGTTTACACAAAGAAAAACCCAAGTTAACTAAAATGCCCCTAACTCAGATTATTTTATTATTCCTCCTCACTCATAAATTATTGAATCCACCTTCTTCAAATACTTATGACTTCAACCAATCCTCACAAAGAATATCAACAACTGCCCAACCTTTATCCATAACACCCTTTCTCTACAATCAAACCACCTCTGATTTATTTGTAAATATCTCAAAACTAAGTATCCACATTTATGATCAAATACCAAACCAAGATAAAAAAATAACTGGCCACACTCTTTCCTCTGCAAAATATCAATTCAAAAAATGTAGTAAAGATATTCACTTCAAACCAGCTACCACTGTTAATAAAACTATCATTCCTATCCTCAAAATAAAACAGTCAACTATTACATCTCAAAAAAAAAAAACAGAACCCAGTCTCACTTTACTTAATACAAATCTAAAGGTATGTGCAATAAAATCCATGACAAACATGCCTATCTTGCCACATGCACTCCTGATGTAGTCATAGCTGCTGATACCTGGTTAAAAAAAGAAATGAAGGATAATGAGCTCACCCCCCCCAGGCCATAATATACTCAGGCATGACGGACAAAACAAGCATGCAGGTGGTGTAGCAATCACCTATAAAATTCCCTATCATCTTACTTCCACAGGAAATACCCACATTTAACAATGCTGAACATCTAATAACACTCCTAAAAATCAGTAATAGGAAAACTATATGTTTAACAGTAATTTACAATTATTAGCCGTGGTGGTGCAGCGGTAGCGTTGTTGCCTCACAGCAAGAGGTTCTCCCGTTCAATTCTCGGCTTGTGTTGGGAGTGCCTTCTGTGTGGAGTCTGCATGGCCTCCCCACGGTCGAGCGGGCATTCGAAAGACATGGGTTGAATGGGCGTGCCTTCATTGAAGGTTGGGTGTTGGGCTGGCAACTCGACACCATAAAAACTAACTGCCAATAATTAGCGGACCAGAATTCCGCTGTGGTGACCCCTAACCGGGAAAAGCCAAAAGACAAACAACAACCAGGGAATAACATTGATACTGTTGAATGCATCCTGTATTGGATATCCAAACAAATTAACGATGAAACTGCAGTACTTGGAGGCTTAGATATAGACTGGCAACTCATAATGTCCACTACTCCCACTGAATCCGTAAACTTGTACAACTTCAGACAGTTAATAACCACACCTACTAGAATTAACAAAACTTAAGGGAGACACTCAGCATTTGATTGGATTCTTACAAACAAATCAGACAAACTGACAAAAGTAAGCTGCCTGTCAGGTACCATAAGTGACCACATACCAACGTATGCCATTAGAACTCATCATAACCTAAATAAACATATTATCTATAATCAGATATGAAATGCAACCATTGTCAGCAAAGATATTTTCAATGAATCACTAAAACAATGTAACTGGAATTTACTTAGAATAGTGCCACTAGATACTGCTGTAGAACACTTTAATGACATATTCTTACAGACCCTAGATAATGTAGCACCAGTACATAAAATAAAAAGTGTTAAAGGCCAACCCTACACCATGGCTCACAAAAGAAACAAAAAAAAAGTCATGATAAAAAGGGATACAGCCAGGGAATATTGGTGTAAAAATAGAACTCAAAATGCTTTCTTGCAATTTACACATCTTAGAAACATTGCAAAACTCCATGTCAAGCAGGTTAAGCTAACATCATACCAACCTACATGACAAATATAAAAACAACCCGTAACTTTTTTGGTCATCACTAAAACTACTCCACTCTGGCAAGGTCACCACTCCCTCTCCAAAAACAGACAATATGATAGACTGTATTCCCACACAGGTTAATTACTACTTTATATAATGAATATTATCTCACTTAGACACTAATACATCTACTCCCTCTCTCTACCCCTGTCCAGTCAAAACAACCCAAAACTCTTCAGTTTTAGTCCAGTACCCACCTCACTCATAATGAAATTGCTCCTTAAACTAAAAGCTACTTCTGTAGCTGTAGACCAACTACCCTCACAGTACATAAACATGGCTGCAGAAGTCATAGCCTTCCCTATCTGCATGTTAATTAATAGGTCCATAGCAGAAAGATACTTCCCATCACTGTGGAAAATATCCTACATCATATCACTGTACAAAGGCAGCACATTCACAGAGTTTAATAACTACAGACCACTAGTGATTCTCCCCTCCCCAAAATATTACAGAAATGCATCCATGTACAGCTGATGCAATACCTAGGTTCATAGGTTCATAGATTAGTACTAGACTAGCTGCCTTCATGGGCCATTTTAAGCCTAGCCAATTAGCCCATGTCAGAATCAATCCCCTGTACCTTTTGTCTGTAAGGTAAACACCTTAATCATTATGCCAACCTTCCACCTAACCTCAAGTAACCTGCTCTCAGAAACCCAACATGGCTTTAGGCCCCAGCACAACACCACTACTGCTCTACTACATTTTTACCAGTATAATAAACAAACATAGAAATGTTGGTCTGCTTGTGTCCACCATGTTCTTAGACTTGCCAAAGGCATTTGATACTATCTCATAGGTTCATAGGTTGGTACTAAGCTAACTGCCCTTGTGAGCCATTTTAAGCCTAGCCAATTATCCCTTGCGAGACTCAAACCCTGCACCTTGTGCTTGTAAGGCAAACACCTTAACCATTAGGCCACTCTCCCTCCTCACACCAACAACTACTCATTCAACTCTCCTCAGTAGGACTTTCACAATACTCCTTGTTGTGGTTTCTTAGTTACCTATTGGGAAGGCAACAAGCCATTTAATAGCAACAAACCTAGTCATATTTTCAACCAGTTATTGAAGGTGTCCCTCAAGGCTGTATCCTGGGTCCTCTCCTATTTAATATATTTACTAATGACCTCCACTCACCATGCTAATTTAGTTCAGTATGCAGATGACTCAACATTAACATGTGCATAATCAACAATAAATAGGCTCCAAGACAACACCCAAAAAGCTTTCTCCTCTGTAGAAACCTGGCTGAAAGACTCAAACCTCCTACTCATCCCCAAGAAAACTAAGTTAATGTTTTTTACCTCAGAACTTTGTCAAAATCAAAAGCAATCCTTTACCATAAAGTCAGCAAATAATACTGTTATTGAAACTTTAACTCACAGTAACCTTCTAGAAGTTATAATAGATGACGTCAGATATGACCAGCATACACTACACAGCAATACAGCAAGAACTAGGCTTCCTTATAGAATAAATGGAATCCTTACAGATACTGTAAGAAAAACTCTAGCCAGCACCTTCTTATTGTCAACTCTGTTATACACCACTCCTGTCCTACTGAACTTAGACAATACTCAAAGAAAGAAGCTTGCCTGCTGCTACAATAAAATAGCTAAATTTGCCACTAAGCTTCCTCATAGGAACTGCCATTGACATAGCTTAAAGCAATTAAACTGGCTTGAATTATACAATGTACCTAACATATTCACAACTAACTAAAGCAGACAAACTCATTCATCATCCAAAAAAATGCCCTGCACTACAAAACTTATTATTGGCCTACTTACTGTCCAGCAAGGGATCTCTGCTATATTTACTCTCAAACTCTGAAATCCTTCCCCATTACAATATCTACTGGCAAGACAGAATTGTTAGGAAAGGTGGTGGGTAGCCATTATGAACTCCCAACACCTCAATCTATCCCCCCTACCCATAACCCATCCAAATTTTCACCCTGCCAAACTACTTATCCTAAACTCTCACCTTAACCCACAAAATAAATTTGCCCTGCTATCTATATCCCACCAGGTAATAACATTCCCATCCTCAAATCCATACTCTTATGGCTAGAACTCAGTATCAGCTATGAAACCATTCTGTTAGGAGACATTAACACTGACTGGCTAAAACTATCTACAACCAGCCCATCTCTCATCATCAACCTACATGGCTTTCATCAACTACTTACTACACCTACTATATTCAATAAAAACAATAATAGTAGCTCCAGTCTTGACTAGATCCTGACCCTAACCTGTATCAAAAAGCTACTACCCTACCAAACTCCCTTAGTAACCATTTTCCTGTCCGAGTTCTTAGGCACACTGTTCAGATACCTAAATACCATCTCTATAAAGATTGTTGCAATCTCTTCACTTCATCTGGCTAAAAAAACACATCAATACTGATACTATTCCAATGCCCAACTCACCCAGAAGTCTAACCCCAAAAACTGTTGGCACTCTGTTAATAAGAACCTGTACACAGGCAACCCTTCTAACCCCAAACCTTACCCTGATAACCCCTCCCTTGAAACTACCACTCTTCTAAATTCATACCTTATCGAATCTATTCACAAACTTACTCACAATGGTCAGAACAATAAACACACACCCCCACTTCGCATTTCACTAATACCCCCTCTTTCTCACTCAACCCCATCCTGACATCTTACATGAAATCTCTCCTGTTGAAGCTGAAGCTGTGCTCACTCTTTTCTGACAACCTGCCCCCTCTTCTTAAACTAGCCATTCACTCAATAGCTTACCCCGTCTCTATCCTGCTCAGTAGATCTATTCAAGAACCCACCATCCCAGATATATGGAAATCATTCTTTATCAATCCATTATGCAAGGGAGGCAACAGCAATGAGCCATCCAGCTGCAGACCTATTGCTATCCTCTCTCCACTATCTAAACTCCTTGAAAAAGCCATTCAGACATCTTATTAAGTACCTTCTAGATACTAACCTCCTAACCCCTAAGCAGCATGGCTTTAGACCCCATGATAGTACATCTACTGCCCTTTACTCAAACCGTTGCCAAAGCCATGAACAAATATTTACTGGTTTCTTTACTCTATCTTGACCATTCTAAATCATTCAATACCGTACCATACTCCAAACTTCTCAATAAACTATCACACCTCAACTTATCTCCCTCTACTATTAATGGCTCACTAGTCATCTCACTAACAAACAACAGTCAGTAAGATGGCAGGCTACCTGCTCTCCTCCTGTACTATTAAATGCCTCACTAGCTATCTCACTAATAGACAACAATCAGTAAGATGGCAGGTTACCTGCTCCCCTCCTGTACTTTTAAATGGCTTACTAGCTGTCTCACTAACAGACAACAATCTGTAAGATGGCAGGCTAGCTGCTCTCCTCCTGTACTATTAAATGGCTCACTAGCTATCTCACTAACAGACAACAATTGGTAAGATGAAAGGCTATCTGCTTCCCTCCTGTACTATTAGATGATTCTCTAGCAGTCTCACTAACAGACAAAAATAGGTAAGATGGCAGGGTGCCTGATCCCCTCCTGTACTATTAAATGGCTCACTAGCTACCTCACTAACAGATAGCAGTCGGTAAGACAGCAGGCTACCTGCTCCCCTCCTGTACTATTAGATGATTCACTAGCTATCTCACTAACAGACAACAATCAGTAAGATGGCAGGCTACCTGCTCCCCGCCTGTACTCTTAAATGGTTCACTAGCTATCTCACTAATAGAGAACAATCAGTAAGATGCCAGGGTACCTTCTCCCCTCCTGTACTTTTAAATGGCTCACTAGCTATCTCTCTAATAGACAACAGTCGGTAAGATGGCAGGGTTCCTGCTCCCCTCCTGTACTATTAATTGGCTCACTAGCTATCTCACTAACAGATCCCAGTCAATAAGATGGCAGGGTACCTGCTCCGCTCCTGTACTATTACATGGCTCACTAGCTGTCTCACTAATAGAAACAATCAGTAAGGTGGCAAGGTACCGGCTCCCCTCCTGTACTATTAAATGGCTTGCTAGCTATCTCACTAATAGACAACAAACAGAAAGATGCCAGGGTACCTTCTACCCTCCTCTACTACTAAATGCCTCACTAGCTGTCTCACTAGCAGACAACAATCGGTAAAATGGCAGGCTACCTTCTCCCCTCCTGTACTATTAGATGATTCGCTAGGTATGTCACTAACAAGACAACAATCAGTAAGATGCCAGTCTACCTGCTCCCCTTACTAATGCAAACCGGGGTGCCTCAAGGCTCGATTCCTGACCCTCTACTCTTTAATGTTTTCATAAATCAGCTACATACTTTCTGAAAAAGCATCCTCCCTGACACAATATGCAGAAAACTCTACCCTTATAACCTGTTCTAACAGTTTCTTTAACCTCCTCTCTACTACTCAACATTGTTTCTTATCTGTAGAAAAATGGCTGACAGCCAACTAATTCTAAATCTGAAAAAAAAGCTACTATTTTTTTTTTCCAAAAAGCTTTTCTAACCTTAGAACAACCTTCACCCATTTTCATTCGACAATACCATCATGCAACCCGACCCACACACTAAACTTCTTGGTGTTATTATCGATGAGCAATTAAAATATGATACCCATATTCAGCACTGTATCAAAAAGACCAATCAAAAACTTGGCCTACTCTACAGACATTATAAATACCTAGCCCCTGACTGTAGGCAGAAACTAACTTAGGCCTTCCTCCTTCCATATCTACTTTATGCCTCCCCTATCTTTTCACATCTACAATCTGCCCTTCGAGCTCAACTCTGTCAATCATACTGTAGTGTTGCAAGATTTGCTAGTAACCAACCCTAGAAATCTCATCACTGCCATGCACTAAAACAACTCCATTGGCTTGACTTCCCCCAGCACCTGCTTCACTCCCAGCTGCAAATGACTCATATGCTACTTTTAAAACCCCCTTTTCTGTCCTGCTCTATCCTCACTAGTATCACATCAAACCCCTTCCCAGAACTCTTCACAGTTCTGACCGGGTCCTTCTGGACAATTATAAACCAAACAAAAGTACAATAAACATCTTTGCAAATATTGTATTTCCCATGCATGGAACAAACTTCCCTTTAACATCCGAATAATTTCTAGCATAAATCTCTCTAAATGTAAACTTAAAACTTTTGTCCTAAATGCCAACACATGTCATTGCCATGATCCCACTTAAATCCCACCTTACCACCTTACTACCTCTCACGCTTTTAACACCCACCTATTGCAAGTGTCCTATCTCATTTGCATCTCTTTCTCTTTTTGTTGATTAAAAACAAACAAACAAAAAATTCTAGCTTTTGTACTGCATGTTATTCACATTATTGTAATGTTTATGTAAACTTTATTCTCAGGCCTTTTGTAAATTTCTAATCTTCTCATGTAAAGCACATTGCAATCTTTGCATAAAACTCCATTGTCAGATGTTTTTCTTTTCTGCAACTTTGTAAAAACTGTCTGGAGCTTTACTCCTCGGGTCTCCACTGAAAATGGGCCAATGGCTCAGTTGGATTAACCTGGTTGACAAATGACAAATAAATAAATATGTTTTTTTCTTAGACATCTATCAGATTTATAGTAATGGAAATGCAACAAAGCTGTGAAATATGCAAATTTGTATATGGCTTTTTTTTTCTGGGAAATGTAGTAAATATGTAAAGCATACATTGTAAAACACTGTGAGAAAAGATGTCACAGGACATATAAATATGTAGGAGTTGCAGCCAACTGCAGGGAGTAAACTGTAACCTTTTTCTGTGTGGGCAGGTATCTGTTTTACTAAAGAGTTGAAGCAACATTTAAGGGCTTTAAGTTTCTCTTTCTATAGTGATACATTTGTGATGTGAGTTCTGTGCAGTAAGTCTCTTTCTTGCACTATGGCCTGTATAAGTGCTTCAGACTTTAAAAACAACAATTTTCCCAAGGTGAGCATATAAAACAGTGAAACTGCAATTGCTATGTTCAGCGAATGTGCTTCTTTAAGCATATGTAAAAATACATACCTCCCATAAGAACCTCTTTGAGAAAAGTGTGATTTTGTAGCTTTGTTCTTCCTGACTGGCTGCTGACCCAGGACTCGAGGCTTTCACATTTTATTGGTCATCAAATGCTTCAGTACTTCAGTGAATATCTGTTCCCTTTAGCTTATGAGTCACTCTGCATTAGTTCTCTCTCAATCATTTTCAGGTAGCAGTTGCCCTTTTCACTTTGGAAAGCACCACCTCCCTGATTCTGTGCTTCATTGCAAGTGGAGTTTCTGGCTATTCATTCAAAACTTAATAGGTGGATAACATCACTGCAAGCTGGACCAATCAGCTCCTTAGGCATCTGTGTAGCTCAGGACAGAATCGGATAGGTTGCCAACACTGTGAAAACTATCTGTTCAGGAACATAATTTTCTAGATAACAAAATTGATGAAAGGGTACATTTCCTCAGCCCATCAATTGTGTGAAATGGAGACAATGTCATTTTTGTTTTTAATTTTTGTTAATGCCTTTCTCCCTCCATTACCTTTGGCTTTGTTCAAAATTCTTTAAGCAAAGAAGCTGAATGGTAGGACTGTGTAAGTATGTATGTATGTGTGTGTCTGTGTTTAAAAAAAAAAAAAAAAAAAATATATATATATATATATATATATATATATATATATATTTATATTTATATCTATATATGTATATATATATATATATATATATATATATATATATATATATATATATATATATATATATATATATATATACATACTATCAAAATGTTGAAAATGAAAAACATTTTCCACCTTTTGACCGAATCAGTTTTCAGAATCTAGTAATACAAAATAACCAAAATATTGGAAATGGTAACCATGGAATCTACATTCAAACACCAAAAGTTCCAATGTCGAAATTTCATGTTACCAGTAATGTTTTGCAGGGGGCACTCCCCCTGCATATTATATATTCCAACTCCAAGATTGCACTACAGTGAGGAAAGGGTAAATTTCCTGATCCCCAGTGTAGTGTGATCTGTTATCAAACATCAAATGCACATTAGCAAATGTACACAGCCATTTGCTAATATGCATTTGAACATTTTTCATAACAGCATTACGGAAACAGGAAAAGATGCATTAAACCATCCTAGTTTCACACAAGTGCCATTCCCTGTTTTAATAGTAAACTATATACATATACATGGGACTACTAGATAAGTTCAATCATGCATTTGTTTGACAGCTGTTTAGTTGACTGCATATGGTCGACTAAACACATGGTTGACAGGTGTGCAAGATCCCACAGCTGATGGGGTTAGAAAATATGCCAATTCCCCAATTTTGTGTGATCTCAGAATTAGTATATATATAATTTGCATAGGGTATGGGTGTGCAGGGGTTTACCCCATGTAAAAGTGTTTTTTTTATTTTTTATTTTTTAGATTTTACATGCGTAGACAGTGTTTTTCAGCAGATGTGTACCAGGGTGCCAGTACTGGTGTTTCTGCTGTTATGTGGTTGATGTTTTTAAGACTTACTATCCATTTAGATGGCCATCTTTAGTACACCCGTATTTATTTATTTATGGAATCTGTTACTGGGAAAGTCTGACTGGGTGAACAGATGCCCCTTTCCACCTGAGGCCTGGGAAGAAAAGCTCCATAGTAGTTACAAGTTCAACAGATAACATGCAGGTATTTAAAACAATAGGTTACAAATATATGTCATACAAAGAATTTAGTAAAGTATATATAGTTGCTAAAAATTATTTACAAGACTGATATTTAGATACACAATATGCAGTATGTTTTTCAAGGTGTACTATGAATTAATCAGTAAGAGCTGACAAGGAGAGTTAGGTAGAAGCTGATGGGGGATACAGTAGAGAAAAGGATGTGAATGAGTTTGACTTAAAAAAGAAATGTAAGTTGTAGGAGTTATAGGTGGAGACATAGATAGGAGTGGAGCACGAACATAGCCATGTATCAGATAGATATTGCTTTAGCTGATTTTTTGAATGATTTGGCATTTTCAGTTTGTCTAAGAGCTAAGAGTATGGAGTTCCACATTTATGAAGTGTAGAAGGAGTGCAGTATGTCTCTAGCGGGGTGCTTGAACTTGCTTACCATCAGTAACAACTTGGTGGTAGACTTTAGTGGTCTGGTTGGGTTATAGTACTGGAGCATGTTGCTTAGGCTTGGACTGTTTCATGGAGGTATGGGGCTTGTTGGTGTTACTAATTGTGAATGTGTTGGGCAGTAACGTAGCTCGAGCCACTGAAGCTGTTTTAGAGGTATACAGTGGTAAGTTTGGAAAAACTGCGGTGGTGGTGCTGCGGTCGCACTGTTGCCTGACAGTAAGATGTCCCGTTCAATTCTCAGAGCGTCTTCTGTCTGGAGACATGCGTGAATGGGCGTACCTTCGTTGAAGGTTATGCATCAGGGCTGGCAACTCGGCACGTAAAAATCTACTGCCAATCATTAGCGGACTGGAGTTCCGCTGTGGCGACCCCTAACCGGGAAAAGCCGAAAGACACAACAACAACAGTGGTAAGTTCTGTAGGTGTGGTTTGCGAAGAATTTGTCTGTTTTGTTGTAGCACTGATCTAGTGGGGTAGAATGCAGGTTGATGAGTAGGGGGCAGCATAAAGATAGGTAGGGAGAAGGAAAGAAGATGCAATGTTTGTTCTGGCTTTGTCTGTTAAGTATAGTTTGACCTAGTAGGCAGTGCCTAGTTTTTGGTGAGTTTTTCTTTGCTTGCTTTATGTAGTGGTCAAATTTTAAACTGTCATCATTGATGACTCCTAATAATTTGGTGCTAGCTGCAAGCACTATTGTAGTATTATTAGAGGAGGTGATAGTAAACTATTGTTTCTGGGGAGCTAGTTTCTTTGGAGTGAATAGAATCAGTTTTTTTCGGGGGGGGATTTAATAGTAATGGTGAGTCAGTTAGCCATGTCTCAATAGAGGTAAACAATTCCTGCACTAGATGTTGCAGTTTTTCAAGACTATTTACAGAACACATTAGTGTAGAGTCATTGGTGAAGATATTGAACAGTAAAATACCTAATATTGAGCCTTGGGGATTTCAACTGTTACTGGGAGAAAAGTAGAGATGTTGTTTTCCTATTGGCTTGACTGCATCCTGTTTGAGAGGTAGCTATGAAACCAGGATAATAAATATCTATATCTATATATCTATATCTATCTCTATATACATATATACACACACATATATATATATATATATATATATATATATATATATATATATATATATATGTGTGTGTGTGTGTTTATGTGTGTGTGTGTGTCTGTGTGTGTGACTGTGTATGTATGTATGTATATATATATATATATATATATATATATATATATATATATATATATATATATATATATATATATATATATATATACAAAACCACAAGGCCTTCTATAGTTATGTAAGGAATCTCCAAGGCAATACCCAGATTTCCTCTGAGCTACTGCACAATGGTACCTCTTATACCGAGCCAACAGATATTGCCAGTATACTGGCTGACAGATTCAGTGCCAACTTTATCCCCCCCCCACAAAGGACTTGTCACACTAACAGGAGATTGCCAGGCATCCAGTATTACTGCTGCACAGGTTAAAACAGCACTGTCCAAAGCCAAGAATACAGCTTGTATGGGACCTGACAATAACCCTGGCTGTGTTCTACATGAACTACAGAATGAACTGGCACCTCACCTGTGTGCCCTGTTCAATCACAGCCTCATCTCAGGCTTTGTCCCTACTGAATGGCGCACTGCTACAGTCATCCCTCTCCACAAAGGAGGAATGACTATAGACCCTGGGAACTATCGCCCCATTAGCTTGATGAGTCTGATATGCAAAGCTATGAAATGCATCATCATATATAGGGAATCTCCAAACTTTGTATCTCACGCAGTTTGGTTTTGTGAAGGGTAGATCATGCCTGCTCAACTTGGTTGACTTCTTTGAGTCAGTCACCAGAGGTGTGGATAAAGGCAAGGTGGTTAATACAGCCTACCTTGATCTGGCCAAGGCCTTTGATACCATTCCCCACTTAGGAATCATAGAAAAACTCAGTAAGCTAGGCATCATCCCCTATATCACTAGGTGAGTTGCAAACTGATTCACAGATAGAACCCACAGTGTGAAAGTAGCCGACTCTAAGTCAAACTGTTGGCCAGTCACAGGTGGACTCCCACAGGGTTTGGTCCTTGGTCCTCTCCTGCTTGGTATCTACTTCTCTGAAGTCCAGGCCAAATGGAAGGGACTCTGGCTGACAAAGTTCACAGACAATTGCAAGTTGGGAGCTATTATTAATGGGAAATAGAAAATTCACCCTGGGGATCACTCCAGTGGTTCTACTCAGCAGAGGCAATGGGAACTAAGGTCAAGTGGCATGATGCCAGGGTAATCCTATGGGCTAGGCTTGTAAAGGCTCCAGGGCCATTAGCCCAGTACACACCTATGAACCTATATATACATATATATGGTTTAGTATCATGTCCACAAAGTGCCTTCCATCATAAATGGCAATGTTGAAATGCTGTTTTCCAAGTGGCTAGACCTCCAATGGAAAGTCAGTGAACTACATCATCGAATATCAAATGGAACATGTACTCCAATGGCCACATTTCCAAAACAGCGAATGCCGACATGAACCATTGCTATTAACATGGTTTGACAAGGGGGCAGAACAATGTTTTTATTTTCAGCCTACTGGTTCGGAAATGTGAGCATTCAACTGAAGGCACTGAGTGGACCTGATAGTAAATCTTTACACACACACACACACACACACACACACACACACACACACACACACACACACACACACACACACACACACACACATATTCATAGGTACTCACTAGGCTGTTGATCTGTGAGGATCTTCAGAAGAATAGCTATCAACCTGTGTTCCTAAATCTCATACTAATGGATTTGAGCTTGGGGGAGCTGTCGATAACTTGCCATATCTCAACTCCAAATCACTCACTTCATCCTATATAAACCTACTGCCTGCCCCTCTCTTCTCTCTTCTATCTTTCTGCATCCCCACCAGACCACTGAGAAGTACAGACCAACAACTCCTTGTCATATGTAAACCAAACAGAAACATAGGTAAACTTCTCTACAACCACAATGTGTCCCTAGTCTGGAACAATGTACCTCAACATATCAGAAATGCCCCAAACACTACTCAGTTCAAAAAACAATTAAACAAAATCCTCTTGCGCTCATGGATCTGGCCTTGCTAATAGCCTACTTAAATCCTATCACCCCTTGCAACCCTACCTCACATCCCTCCCCAAACACTTCAGTCACTCACACAGCCCCACTGTCATCATTTCCTATCACCTTATCCGCCTTTATCATACCCGTTCATGACAAATCTTATCCACTTCATGTTTCATCGTGTTTAATAGTCTCATATCACACTCATGATTACGATTCATGCTTTCCTTCTTGTTCATTGACGCTCTTAACTTTGTCTTAAACTCTCTTCACCCCTTACCAAGCCAATAGGAAAACAACATCTCTACTTTTCTCCCAGTAACAGTTGAAATCCCCAAGGCTCAATATTAGGTCTTCTACTGTTCAATATCTTCACCAATGACTACACTAATGTGATCTGCAAATAGTCTTGAAAAACTACAACATCTAGTGCAGGAATTCTTTACCTCCATTGAGACATGGCTAACTGACTAAATATATAATGCATACTATTTAAAAAGTAATTTTTTACACAAGCATAACATTTGTTATTGTTTTCCACTAAAAGAAGCTATTTTTAGTTCGCTATCATATTGTACTACTGTAATTTCCTTATTGCATCTTTTACACTATGTATTATTTATGTAAAATTCTGAATGTATGTTTTGTATTAATCTGTTTGGTAAAACTCTGAATGTATGTTTACTATTAATCTGTATGTTTTTAAGATCATTCTTTTATCACTGGAGGTTTTCTCCTCGGGTCTCCACTGAAAATGGGCCTCTGGCTCAGCTGGACCAACCCGGTTAACAAATGTCAAACAAATAAATAAATAAATATTCTTTGCCAAAGTGGATAATAATGCAGTTTTTTACATTTAGTTTTAGTCTGTGGCTTTGGCACCAATTATTTGTCTGTGTAAGCTCCTTTTGTAATATGTTAACATCAACGGGGGACTCAGTGATTGCTCCCAGTTTGCAATCATCAGCAAACTTATAAAACAGAGAAAAAAACAAACAACTGATACAAAAAAAATGCAAAGGGGTAACAATGCTGCTTTACCAAGTAAACCAAATTGATTTTATTAAGTGCTTTTCGTCACACTCAGTTGTGTAACTTCTTCAGATAAAATTAATCGCAAGGTCCTCACTTTTTATACTAGTTAAAGTCATGTGCCACTAATTTCCTGGAATTAGCAATTAACTACCAGCTCCATTAATAATTAACTTTATCATATCCAGAAACTATAGTCTACCCTAAGCTATATTATTGTGATAGGATTTTTTTTAAAAACTCATACATACTTGTTACATATAATAAAATTCTTCATACACTAAAAGCAAATAAACATAGTAGCATAATATAAAATATATGTTTAAAGCCAACCTTTATATAGATTCATAGGTTATAGGTTCATAGGTTCATACTAGGCTATCTGCCCTAGGGCATTTACAAGCCTAGCCAGAGTGTGTTTGGCTTTCGCCACCCATTTTAAATGAATTTTGCTATGCCCTTTTTCGAGGTTAGTATACTGTGCCTCTGTCTAACAGTGACACAGCAGTGATACCTGGGTTAAATCTACGATCTCCCATCCACTCATCAAGATTCCTCTTGAAGAGAGTCAATGAGGAACTCTGCCTAACCTGGACTGGGATTTTATTCCAGAGTGAAGGGAGCCTCTGGGTAATGAATCTGTCCCTCCATCATGTCCTATTTATTTCAGTGGTGAGGTTCAAGTCTCTCGAGCACATAGCTCGATGGGATTTGGATTTCCTGAGGTGCAGCATGTCCATTAATTCCGGTTTGGACATGGCTTTATACATCAGGCACAGAGCGCCTCTGAGCAGGCGGTATGCCACTGAGTAGAGTTGTAGTTTCTTTAACCAGGCAGCATATGGCATCTGTTTGAGCCCTTTGATCCTCTTGGTAAAGTACTTTTGGGGTATTTCCAGTTGCTGCAGGTTTCTGGTAAGGTACATCCCAAAAGGGGCATTGTACTCAATTATGGGCCTGATGAGGGATGAGTAAAGAGGCACGATGACCTCCCCTGATCTAGATGTGAATCCCTTCATGATTAGGTGGGCTATATAAAATGTTTTTCTAACCACTTTGGCCACGTGGTTGTCGAATGAGAGATTGCTATCAACTTGGGTCCCCAGATCCCTAATTACTTTTTCCGTGCTTAATGGATTACCACCTATGTGGCAATTTGTGGGCACTTTGTTTTTGCCAAAGGGGATGACTATACACTTTTTGGCATTTAGCTTGAGGCCATGGCTCTGGCACCAGTTGTCTGTTTCTATGAGGCCCTTTTGTAGGATGCTTGTGTCAGCTGGAGAGTCGATTATGGTGCCCAGTTTGCAGTCATCTGTGAACTTGGTCAGCCACAGTCCTTCCGTGTTGGCCTGTACCTCCGAGAAATATATACTAAGCAAGAGAGGTCCCAGGACTGAGCCTTGTGGGATGCCACTTGTAACTGGTTTGGAGTCTGACATGGCTCCAGCAATTCTAACCATGTGGGTTCTGTCCTTGAGCAAGTTTGCAACCCATCTAGTGACATAGGGGTTTATATTTAAGCTGGTGAGCTTATTAATAATGCCCGAGTGGGGTATTGTATCGAAGGCTTTTGCGAGGTCCAGGTAGGCTGCGTGGCCCACCTTCCCCTCGTCAGTGGCCTTGGTGACTGTTTCAAAGAAATTGACCAGGTTTAAGAGGCAGGATCTGCCCTTAACAAAGCCGAACTGGGTAAGATCCAGTGTCTGTAGGTCCCCAATATCTTTATTTATGAGGTCCATGATGATCCTTTCCATAGCTTTGCAGACCAAGCTAGTCAGGCTTATGGGGCGATAGTTTCCAGGATCCGTTGAGGCACCACCTTTGTGGAGAGGGACCACTGTTGCTGTACGCCACTCTTTGGGTACATATCCTGTAGTAAGGCTGAGACTGAACAGTAGTTTTATGTTTGGGTTTAGTTCTTCTTGGAGTTCATGTAGGATGCAGCCCGGGACACCATCTGGTCCCATTGATGCTGTGTTTTTTGCATTGGAGAGGGCGGCTCTTATCTGAGCATCTGAGATGTCAGGGGGGCAGCACTCTGCTGGGATAGATATTTGCTCTTTTGGTGGGGAGTGGGGGGGAGACATTTGCGCTGAACCTGTTAGATAGGATGTTGGCAATGTCTGTGGGTTCGGTGTATTTTTTGTCATTTTGGACTAATTCTGAGCATATCTGGGAATTCCCAGCCAGGTTCCTAACATAACTAAAGAAAGCCTTGTGAATATCCTTAGTGTCCTGTGCAATTTTTCTCTCGAAGCTAGCCTTAGATGATTTTATGAGTGCCCGCAGTTTTTTGCTAATACTGATCAGAGATGCCTTCCCTTTTTGGGATTTTGCTCTATCATGTAGTAGCTTCCTCCTTCTATTGTATAGTTTGTTTATGGCTGGGGTCCACCAGACAGGACGCTTGCCTTTGGAGGATTGGGTCTTGGTTTTATTTGGGATTGCATGATCCATGCATTCCTGAAGGTGTTCATAGAGCATGTTTATAAAGGATTCTGTGGTCTGGGCCACATTTTTCACAGGCCCGGGGCCTTTGAAGGATTCCACCTCAGTTTTGAAGAGTGGGAAATTTGCTTTAGAAAAGTTTTTCACTGTGGTTTTCTGGGCAGGGGCTTGGGTCGGGATGTGAATATTTAGTGAGATTAGTTTATGGCCTGATCTTACTAGTGAGAGATACACTTCTGGTCTGGAGCATAGAGTCCCCATGTTGGTGATGATCAGGTCCAGTATGTTTTCCCCTCTTGTGGGAGTGGTAACAAGTTGTTCCATAGCATTTGAGTTTATAAATTCTAGGAACCTTTGGGCTAGGGTGTTGGAGCTAGAGTAATACTCCCAGTCTATGTTTGGGTAGTTGAAGTCACCCAATATAATGGTGTTTGGAGAGACCTTCATACTTTACAGTGTTCTCAGGAAGGCCAAGTGAGGTTCCTGGGTTTGGGAGGGTGGTCTGTAGCAGGCTATAAACTGGAAGGCAGTTTTACCCACTGTTAGTTGCACATGGATAGTCTCTGATGCTTCGTGCTGTGCCACCAACCTGGTGGTGTGGGTATCTTTGACGCATATTGATACTCTGCCTCCTTTTGTGGTTCGGTCCAAGTTTTGGGGCCAAAAAACATGGTATAAGGTATAACCTGGTAGTGCTGGGGTGCTCTCGGGAGCCTTGAACCAGGTTTCTGTTACTGCACAGATATCGATGTTCCCCATGCTAAGGAGAGTTTCGAGTGCATGCATCTTGTGGTTTAGACTTCTGGCATTGAGTAGCATTACTCTTAGTTTCTTATCCCTTGTAATACCTATGGAGGTGGGTTTGTCTTTTGAGCCTTGCCTAAAAAAGGCACTATGGGGGTGGCAAGAGCCTTTGCCAATATCCAAAAACCCAGGGGCGACAGGTGCAAGCCGTCCCTAGCGAAGCATCATGGCTTGTTGAGCATGTCATCCCAGGCTGACAGGCATTGGATCCCCTTTGAATGACACCAATACTTAAGCCAATTGTTGAAATTGATCATCTTGTCTTCATATTGTGGCATCATTCTTGGTGAGGGTAAGATGCTACTCAAGGTCAGGGTCATACTGGCCTGGGCTACATGCTCAGAGAGCTCCTCTATGTCTCTTTTCATGTAGTCCAGGGAGGTATATCTCAGGTCATTCACACCAGCATGGACAATGACTGAGTCATATTTGTACTTGCCTTGGAGTGACCTGAGTGCTTGTGCTATGTGATGGATCCTAGCGCCCGACAGGCAGCTCACAGTGTCCTTCTCCTTGTTCAGCCTGGTGAGCGGGACGTCAGTGTGCCTGACGATAGTCACCTATTACAAGTGTATCAGGTGTGTTGTTTAGCCTTATGGGCTGTGACTATGATATCATCTTAACAAGCTTTTAAGCTTTAAAATACAGTAAATTGAACAGATTTCATTGAGACCTGGAAAATGATAAGCATTAGTCCGTAGTTGCCATAGTAACTCAAGTCTTTCAAGCAGCCATGAATATGGTCCCCCTCTTTTATCTGTAATAACCTGGTCTACTGCCCTGAATTAAATTTATGGTCCGTATGTTTCATAGTGTGCCTTGCTAAAGCATTATCTTGCTTGCATCTACTAATGCTATACAAGTGCTCATACACTCGTTCCTGTAACCTTTGATCAGTTTTACCAATATAATATGTGGGACGTTGTTGGCACTGAGCTAAATACACCACCATTCTAGATTGACAATCCAGTCTCTGTTTGGTGGTATATTTTCTCTCTTTAATGGTGTATTTCTGAGGGTCAGCATGTGTTTACAATAGTTACACGTTACACTTGAAGATACCTCCTTTACTAATAATATATGGAACGTCATTCCTCTCCAAAAGGCTTTTCATATTTTTACCTCTTTTGAAAATAATACGGGGCACTGGGTCCAGCCTATGTCTGACTGTTGTGTCATTTCTTATCAATTCCCAGTTCTTGTAAATAATCCACGGTATTTCTTCAGCATTATAGCTGTAGTGGGTAATCAAGCTACATGAAATATGTACATTGCTGACTAAGACCTTATTGCTTGTTATGTTAACTATGGAACGTTTTTCCTTTTCCTGATTTTAAAATTGGCTTAAAGGTGCCCTTAGTCCTTTTAAATTGGACCTCCTTTATCAAGTTTTTCACAAACAATTCAGGGTACCCTCTCTTTACAAACATACCTCTCAATTTGTTACAGTCTTTAAGAAAGTGACCTTCTTTGGACACCATTCTTGCTGCCCTGAATAATTGTCATTTTACCACGCATTTTTTCTAGTGGAATGGGTGGCAACTAGAAAAATGTAGAAATGTATTAGAATAGGTCTTCTTTCTGTAAATTCAGCTACATATTGCTTGTTTTCTCTATCTTTCGCAAAGTCTATATCCAAATATGCTATTATATTAGTGTTAAACTTAAACGTAAAATATAAAACGTCTGTGGTACTGTTGAAATAATTTACCAAGTTCCTTGCTGTACGTATCTCCACTTTGATGATCATAAAAACATCATACAGGAAGCATATATAGAAGTAAATCTGACTATACATCTGCTTGTTCTTCCTAATTAATTCTTGTTCCCAATATGTCATCAGTAAATTGGCGAAGATGGCTCCGCACAACAACTTGAGAGGTATGTTTGTAAAGAGAGGGTACCCTGAATTGTTGGTAAAACATTTGATAAAGGAGGTCCAATTTAAAAAGACTAAGAGCACCTTTAAGCCATTTTTAAATCAGGAAAAGGAAAAATGTTCCATAGTTAACATAACAAGCAATAAGGTCTTAGTCAGCAATGTACATATTTCATGTAGCTTGATTACCCACTACAGCTATAATGCTGAAGAAATACCGTGGATTATTTACAAGAACTGGGAATTGATAAGGAATGACACAACAGTCAGACATAGGCTGGACCCAGTGCCCCGTATTATTTTCAAAAGAGGTAAAAATATGAAAAGCCTTTTGGAGAGGAATGACGTTCCATATATTATTAGTAAAGGAGGTATCTTCAAGTGTAACGTGTAACTATTGTAAACACATGCTGACCCTCAGAAATACACCATTAAAGAGAGAAAATACACCACCAAACAGAGACTGGATTGTCAATCTAGAATGGTGGTGGATTTAGCTCGGTGCCAACAATGTCCCGCATATTATATTGGTAAAACCGATCGAAGGTTACCGGAACAAGTGTATGAGCGCTTGTATAGCATTAGTAGATACAAGCAAGATAATGCTTTAGCTAGGCACACTATGGAGCATGTGGACTATAAATTTAATTCAGGGCAATAGACCAGGTTATTACAGATAAAAGAAGGGGGCCAGATTCATTGCTGCTTGAAAGACTTGAGTTATTATGGCAACTATGGACTAATGCTTATCATTTTCCAGGTCTCAATGAAATTTGTTCAATTTACTGTATTTTAAAGCTTAAAAGCTTGTTAAGATGATATAAAGGTTGGCTTTAAACATATATTTTATATTATGCTACTATATTTGATTTGTTTTTAGTGTATGAAGAATTTCATTGTATGTAGCAAGTATGTATGAGTTTTTAAAAAATCCTATCACAATAATATAGTTTAGGGTAGACTATAGTGTCTGAATATGATAGTTAACTATTAATGGAGCTGGTAGTTAATTGCTAATTCCAGAAGATTAGTGGCACATGACTTTAACTAGTATAAGACGTGAGGACCTTGTGGTTAATTTTATCTGAAGACATTACGCAATTGAGTGTGACAAAAAGTACTTAATAAAATCGGTTTGGTTTAATTGGTGAAGCAGCATTGTTATTCCTTTGCGGTGTTTTTTTGGTTCAATCATCAGCAAACTTGATAATCCACAGACCATCTAATTTTGCGTGGACTTCCAAGAAATAGATTCCAAAGAGTAGAGGGCCCAGTTCAGATCCTTGTGGTATGCCACTAGTAACTGGTCTACTGGCAGAGGTGGAATCCCCACCTTTGATAGTGCGCATTTTGTCGGTGAGCCAGTTGGCTACCCATCTAGTGATGTATGAATTATTTCCCAGTTTTTTATTTCCCCAAATCTTTTGGGTTTCTAATACCATGATGGGAATGGACCCCATTCTTAAGTCACAGTATGATTAAAGTTCATGAAATTAGTATTGTTTCAATCTTTGATGTCAGCCAGAAATGCTCTTCCCAGCACCCACAATGTGCCCAGTAATGACTCCTGCTGCAATTCGTACAGAGTTGCATATACTGGTAACATATCTAAATACGATTGTAGATTCTTTTTTATAAGACCCTTTGTTGCTACTACTATTAGAACTGTCTGTGTATCTTTCTTCCAAATTGCTCTTGTTTCTGCCTGCAAATCCTGATATTTTATGACTTTGTGTCCCTCTAGTATGCAAGACACTGTAGTCACAGGGTGTAGCAATTTCAGTGATCAATGCTACCTTTGTCTTCTTTTCATGGACTAGTATATCTGTTTTTCTCACATCTATCTTTTGAACTGTTGGTAGTAGGTGATCCCATGTGATGTAGACTTCATTATTTTCTGTGATGCTTTGTGGCTCCTGTTTCCAGTGTTTTTTCAGCTACTTCAGTATTATAATGTTTGCACAATCCCCAGTGCAACAGTCTTGCCACATTGTTATGCCTTTCAGTATACTGTCCTTTTGCCATTAGTATATCACAACCAGCAACAAGGTGTCCAAGTGTTTTCAATTCTTTTTTTACAAAACCTACATTTGTCTGTCTCTCTTATTAACTTTTCATCTTTTAGTTTGAATTTGCATCTCCTTAACCATTCCTGTGTTCGATCCTGATCAACATCAGGTTCTTCCAGGCGTTTACTATACTTGCAACTATATTTATGCATTTTCCACATTTCTTGCCTTCTCATCTAAACTTTCACCTATATTTTTTCTTTTGTTTTTGTGGCACATTCAGTTGTTGCCTGATTTTTATCTACTTCTGGTTTGATTTCCATTCCCGCTTGATGCCGATATGCTTCTGCTAAACTAAGAAGAGAAGTAATCCTCATGTTTCACTATGTTTGGGTCTTGTGAGGATAGCAGATATGCATGCAGTCCCATGACTGCAGCTCTATACATGTAATCAATTTCAAGGAGGCCCATGCCTCCTTCAGAACGGGGAATGTATAATCTTGTTATGCACTGATTTTTATAAATCATTTAATGAGCATGAAGCACCCTTCATGTTCTCCTGTCCAAACTATCCAACACTTTTTGGGGGCCAGTTAATCACTCCACAACTGTAAGTTAGGACAGCAAGAGCAAAGTGGTTCATAGCTTGAATTTTATTACTAGATGACAATGCTGTGTTCATGATTAATTTATGTATTTTCTAAAATATTTCTTACTAAGTTTTATTCACATTTGTTCATGTTTTATTGTCGATCCCTCATCAGTTCACAAATATTTATATACTCCCTCTTGCTCAAGATTTTTTATATTGCATTCTTCTCCCAAACTGGTGCTTTCTTGGTGTTTCATCTTTCATACTTTAAAGGTTGCTTTTGCACATTTATCAAGACCAAATGACATTCTTATATCATCTGAAAAGTTTTGACAACTTGCAGTGGTGCTTTCAGTGCCTCATCTGATGAGCTATACAATTTTAAATCATTCATAGGTTCATAGGTTGATACTAGGCTATCTGCCCTAGGGCATTTATAAGCCTAGCCAGAGTGTGTTTGGCTTTTGCCACCCTTTTAGATTAGTTGACTGTGCCTCTGTATAGTAGGTCACAGAAGATAGCCCTTTTAAGGTTAGTTTACTGTACCTCTGTCTAGTAGGGACACAGAAGAGATCCCAGGGGTAAACTTACAATCTCCCATCCACTCGTCAAGATTTCTCTTGAAGAGGGTCAGTGAGGGGCTCTGCCTAACATGGATTGGGATTTCGTTCCAGAGTGAGGGGAGCCTCTGGGATATGAATCTGTCCCTCCAGCATGTCCTATTTATTTCTGTGCTGAGGTTTAAGTCTCTGGAGCATGTAGCTCTAAGGGATTTGGATTTTCTGAGGTGGAGCATGTTCATTAATTCTGGGTTGGACATGGCTTTATACGTCAAGCATAGATCGCCTCTGAGTAGGCGGTAAGCAACTGAGTAGAGCTGGAGTTTCTTTAGCCGAACTGCATAGGGCATCTGTTTGAGTCCTTTGATCCTCTTGGTGAGGTACTTTTGGGGGTCTCTCCAGTTGCTGCAGGTGCCGGGTAAGGTACATCCCAAATGGGGCATTGTATTCAATTATGGGCCTGATGAGTGATAAGTAGAGGGGCACGATGACCTCTCTTGATCTAGATGTGAACCATTTCGTGATAAGGTGGGCTATATAGAAGGTCTTTCTAACCACTTTGGCAACGTGATTGTCAAAGGAGAGATTACTATGTACTTGGGTCCCCAAATCCCTAATTACTTCTTCCGTACTTAATGGATTACCACCTATGTGGTAATTTGTGGGCATTTTGTTTTTCCCAAAGAGGATGACTATGCACTTTTTGGCATTTAGATTTAGGCCGTGGCTCTGACACCAGTTATCCGTCTCTGTGAGACCCTTTCGGAGGATGCTTGTGTCAGCCGGAGAGTCAATTATGGCACCCAGTTTGCAGTCATCTGCGAACTTGGTCAGCCATAGTCCTCTCGTATTAGCCTGTACCTCAGAGAAGTATATGCCGAACAAGAGAGGTCCCAGGACTGAGCCTTGGGGAACGCCACTTGTAACTGGTTTAGAGTCTGACATGGCCCCTGCATTTCTGACCATGTGGGTTGTATTTCTGAGCCAGTTTGCAACCCATCTTGTGACATAGGGGTTGATATTTAAGCTGGTGAGCTTATTTATGATGCCCGAGTGGGGTATTATGTCAAAGACTTTTGCGAGGTCCAGGTAGGCTGTGTGGACTACCTTCCCTTCATCTATGGCCTTGGTAACTGTTTCAAAGAAGTCAACCAGGTTCAAGAGGCAAAATCTGCCCTTAACAAAGCCGAATTGGGTTGGATCCAGTGTCTGGATGTTCCCAATGTCGTTGTTTATGAGTTCCATGATGATACGCTCCATAGCTTTGCAGACCAGACTGGTCAGGCTTATAGGGCGATAGTTTCTGGGGTCCGTTGTGGCACCACCTTTGTGGAGTGGGACCACTGTTGCTGTACGCCATTCCTTGGGTACATATCCTGTAGTAAGGCTGAGATTGAACAGTGACTTTATGTGAGGGTTCAGTTCTTCTTGGAGCTTGTGTAAGACACAGCCTGGGACACCGTCCAGTCCCATTGATGCTATGTTTTTTGCTTTGGAGAGGGCAGCTCTCACCTGTGCATCTGTGATGTCAGGGAGGCTGCACTCTGTTGGGATAGACATTTGCTCTTTTGTGGGGGAAGGGGGGGAGAAGTTTGCACTGAACCTGTCTAACAGGATGTTGGCAATGTCTGTGGGTTCAGTGTATTTTTTGTCATTTTGCACTAACTCATAGCATATCTGGGAGTTGCCACCCAGATTCCTGGCATAACTAAAGAAGGCCTTGTGATTATCTTTAGCGTCTTGTGCAATGTTTCTTTCGAAGCTGGCCTTAGATGATTTTATGAGGGATCGTAGTTTCTTGCTAGCACTGATCAGAGATGCCTTCCCTTTTTGGGATTTTGCTCTATCATGTAGTAGCTTCCTTCTTCTGTTGTATAGCTTATTTATGGCCGGGGTCCACCAGACAGGTCTCCTGCCTTTGGAGGGGTGAGTCTTGGTTTTATTTGGGCTAGCATGATCCATGCATTCCTGTAGGTGTCCATAGAATGCATTTGTAAAGGACTCTGCAGTTTGGGCAGTATTTTCCACTGGCCCGGGGGCTTTGAAGGATTCTACCTTGGTTTTGAGAAGTGTGAAGTTTGCTTTTGAGAAATTCTTCACCGTGGTTTCCTTGGCTGGGGGTGGGGATGGGATATGGATGTCCAGTGAGATTAATTTATGGTCTGATCTTACCAATGAGGGGTTTACCTCTGGTGTGGAACATAGAGTCCCCATGTTGGTGATGACCAGGTCCAATATGTTTTCCCCTCTTGTGGGAGTGGTGACCAATTGTTCCATAGCATTTGAGTTTATAAATTCTAGGAACCATTGGGTGAGTGTGTTGGGTCATGAGTAGTTTTCCCAGTCAATGTTTGGGTAGTTGAAGTCACCCAATATTATGGTGTTTGGAGAGACCTTCATATTCTCCAGTGTTCTCAGGAAAGCCGAGTGGGGTTCCTGAGTTTGGGAGGGTGGTGTGTAGCAGGCTACAAACTGAAAGGCAGTTTTGCCCACTGTTAGTTGCACATGGATGGTCTCCGATGCTTCGTGCAATGCCACTAACCTGGAGGTGTGGGGATCTTTGATGAATATGGATACTCCCCCTCCTTTTGTGGTTCGGTCCAAGTTTTGGGGCTGAAAAGCATGGTATGAGGTATAACCTGGTAGTGCTGGGGTGCTCTCGGGAGCCTTGAACCAGGTTTCTGTTACTGCACAGATATCAATATTCTCCATACTGAGGAGAATCTCATCATTGACAAAGAGAAGATGAGAAGTCTTTACACTTTGTTGCTTTCTGGGAGCCAAATTGTAGTCATGATCTAATCTGTAAAGCAGACAGCTTAATGGGTTAAGGGCAAGGCAAAAGAGCAACAGTGACAGAGTCACCCTGGAATATCCCCCTTTGGATTTTTATCCCTGGAATAATAATTTGCCCTTTATCATGGCTTAACTGCAAAGTGGTTTGTCACTGTTTCATGGGTGTTGTGATGCTCTTTGTCAGTGTAAGGTGTATCTTATACATTTTTAAGCACTCTTTTATCCATGAATGTGATATACTGTCAAATTCTTTTTTGTAGTGAATCCATGCCATACTTAGATTCTTCCCCTTTTTACAGTTCTCCACTATGACTTTAACAACAAATCATCCTTTTTTCCATATGACTTTCTTTTATTGCCGTTTTGTTCTATTGCCATAATTGAGTTTTCTTTTAAATGATTAAAAACTCTGTTGGCATCAATTCCAGTGTATAGTTTATACGTCGTCGGAAGGCAAGTTATCGGTCTATAATTTTTAGGGTAGCTTGCAGGGTCACACTTAAGTAGGAGCACTGTTTTTCATGTTCTTATCCAGGTTGGTGTCTGTTCAGGGTACGCAAATAAATAGTTCTTACTCATGGCTAAATCTTTGTGCAAAGATGTTAATACTTTTAACCAGAAGTTAGGTACTGCATCTGGGCCTGGGGTTTCCCCAGTTGGGAGAGTTTCTCAATTATACCTGAGTAGGGGATTGTGTCAAAAGCCTTGGCTTAGTCAAGATGGATGGTATGTACTGTTTTGTAATCATCCAGGGCTTTGATGACATTCTTGAAGAAGTCCACCAGTTTCAATAAGCATGTTCTACCCTTAGCAAGCCAAACTGAGTCAGGCTAAGAGTCTGAATGTCACCTCTGTCCTTGTTGATAAGGTCCATGATGATTCTTTTCATGGCCTTGCAGATAAGGCTGTTCAGGCTTATGGGTCTATAGTTCCCAGGGTCAGTTGATGAACCTCCTTTGTGTAAGGGTATTACTGATGCTGTTCACTCTGCTGTAAGAAAGCCAGTGCTCAGGTGAAGGTTAAAGAGAGTGGAAAGTGGATCTGCTGGGTCTTGTTTTAGATTGCTTAGCAAGAAGCCTGGGATGTTATCTGGTCCTACAGAGGCTGTATTTTTGGCCTTGGAGAACCCAGACCTGACCTACTCTTTGACGATACTAGGTAGAGCGCTGGTGTCAGGTATGCTTTAGGGTATAGGTGGTGGGGACAAGGGGGT
This sequence comes from Protopterus annectens, assembly GCF_019279795.1. NCBI lineage: Eukaryota > Metazoa > Chordata > Ceratodontiformes > Protopteridae > Protopterus > Protopterus annectens. The sequence goes on along the minus strand of NC_056732.1, from coordinate 1,723,758,596 downwards.
GAAATTTGCACCAAATCTGTCAGCTAGCATGTTAACAATTTCTTCAGGTTTACTATGAGAGGTATTGTCCACTATAAGTTCGACACATAGCTGGGCATTCTCTTTTAGATTTCAGATGTTGCTACAGAATGCCTTATGATTATCCTTAGCTAGGGATGCTAATTTAACTTTGTAACTAGCTTTAGAGGACTTTATAAGATATCTGATTTGCTTGTTCAAGCCGTGGAAGGTATTCTTCTTATGCTGAATAAGTTCCCTCTTGTTCTTAGACATCATTTTCTTCCTTTTGTTATATAACTTATACTTGAGGTCCTCCAGGGTGGCATGTTTTTTTGGGAGGACCTGGTTTTGATATGGCCAGGTACAGCTGAGTCTGTACAGTTGTTTAGGTGGTTATACAGGGCATGTGTGTACTCCTTTGCATAGGAGTCTTTGTTGGTTGTGTTGGAGTCTTTGTTGGCTTGTTAGCAGGGGGGTTGAAACTTTTTATACCATTGCCTAGTTTGCTTTGGAGAAATTTTTCAGTTTGTTTTTTGCTCCTGTGGAGGTGTCATATCTGATCATTACTTTGTACAAGACAGATTTATGGTCTGACCTTACCAGGGAGGGCAACACACATAGTGCAGTGAACCCCTTATGTTGGTCAGCACTAAGTGTAGAACATTTGACCCCTTTGTGGGGATGCAGAGTAGCTGTTCCAGGGCGTTTGTATCGACAAAGTCCAGGAACCTCAGGGCAAGCATGTTTGTGCTGTTGTTTGTCACCCAATCGATGGAAGAATAGTTGAAATCTCCCATGACCAAAGTGTTTGGCTATATACTGAGTGACTGTAGTAAGTCTAGGTAGGCGATGTGCTTCTCTTGGTGCATGGTTTGGGACCTGTAGCTAGCAATGAAGTGGTTGGGTATTTTACCTATAATTAGTTTGACCTGGAGTAGCTCAAGAGAGTCATACTGTTTAACCAGTCTTGAGGTGTATTTGGCTTTAATGAAGATAGATAGACCTCCACCTTTGGTTCTTTCATGCTAGTTTTGGGGTCTCGTGTTTAAGGCATTGTAGTCTTGCACAGCTAGGGTACTCTATGTGGCCTTGAATCACATCTCAGTGACTGCACAGATGTCAGCATCTTCAAAGGTGAGGAGTGCTTCCAGGAAGTACAGTTTCCTCTTTAGGCTCCTAGCATTAGACAGCATAACCTTGAGTTTGTCTCGAGTGGATTGTTTTTCATTGGAAATTTTGCTGTTTTGACATTGCATAAAAAAGGCACTAAGGGTGAGGCAAGCACATCCAGTACATGAAAGCTTAGAGGAGACAGGTGAAGACCATCTTTGGCAAACCAGCAGGCTGAGAGATACTGGATCTCCCTGGAGTGACACCAGAAGCTAAACCAATTGTTAAAGTCAATCATTTTTTATCTATATTGTGACATCATCCAGCGTGAAGGTAGAATGCAGCTTAGGGCTTGGGAGATACCTGTCTGAGACACATAATCTGAGAGTTCAGTCATGTGTCTATTCATATAATCCAGATAGGTATGTCTCAAGTCATTCACCCCAATGTATACTATGACAGAGTTATAACAGTAATTATTGTTGAGTGACTTCAGTGTGTGCATAATTTGATGGAATCTGGCATCTGACAGGCAGCTGACTGTGACCATCTCCTTATCCAGCCTGGTGAAGGGGGACATCTGTATGTCTCATTATGGGGTCACCTATGACCAGGACATTTAGTTTTTAGGTGTTTTTCCTTATGGGCTTATTTGCTGAGACTCTGGTGTGTGTGTGTGTGTGTGTGTGTGTGTGTGTGTGTGTGTGTGTGTGTGTGTGTGTGTGTGTGTGTGTGTGTGTGTGTGTGTGTTAATATGTATAGTGGATTCTATTTGTTTTGCAATGTGCGCAGTTGGTTTGCATTTGGGAGGTTTTGGATCTTTTGATTGACTTCTAGTGAGTACCTCCACATATGTGGGTTTATGTGTTGTGACCTTGTTTTCTGTGATCAGCGATGTGTGTATGCTGACAACCTGTTTGACATCCGGTCTGTTGTTACATGAGAGAATTGATTCCAAATTCATAGTGTAATTACCTCTCACACATATTGTATTTGTTTTAGGAGTAAGTGATTGTCAGTATATATGAGGCAATTACTACATTGCCTCAGGATGACCGGAGAAATGTTTGGAAACTGACAATCCATTATGGCAGGTTTTTACCATAATTACTATTGGGGAGAGGGCTAGTTTTCCAGATTTTGCTCTGGGATTAACAAAGGGGCTTATTCTACTGATGGCTCAGGATGAAAAGTACAGCAATGCTTCTCAGTGTGCAACTGAGTTTCCCACAATGCAGCAGGGAAGCTTGGGAGGGTTCACTAATAAATGTCTAGGAGAAAGTTATCTTTAAAGACGTTTGTGGATATACAGGGCACCACTGAACCCCATTGTGCAGTGCAGACCTATGCACAGATGCGAGGCTTAAATACAAGTGAAATTAAACACTTTTAAACTAAACTACCAGTAGGAAATCACACATTGAGCTTTCCTCCAGTGATCTCCAACTCATATGATGCTCTGACTACACACTTCTGCCACAAGGGTGCAGGCAGGGCCCTCCTAATGTATGATGGCTGGAATAGTGCTCAAGTGTAACAATACAGTCTAGGTTCTAGGTTCAGCATATCTGAATCTAGTCTATGCTATGTACTAGCTACCTAAAGCAACAGAACACATTTTTTAAGTGCAGAAAAACACAGTAAAAATCAGCAAAATGAGACAGCAAAATAATAAAATACAGTCAGCAAAGTGCAAAGGAAACTCAAAAGGTACTTAGTTTTTCAGCTTTAGCAGTAGATGCTTTGGATTTCAACTAAATCTCTCCAGACCTCTGGTAAAAGTCGCAAAATGTTGAGAAGCTCTGGTTAGATGATCTGCAGCGGTACCACCCTCTGCATAAACTGGCAGCTCTTTTGGCAGCTGTGAATAGTGGGAGACTATGGAGAGCATTTCCTGTAGAACATTTTAAAGTGGAGGGGGTTGCTTATATCCAAGACACAGGGAATTGTGTTTGCACATCTTTATTAATTTATTGACATTTGATTACCGGGAAAGTCAGACTGGATAGAAGCCCATATTCAGCGGAGGTGCAAGGAGAAAAGCTCCAAATTATTACAAAACATTTTAAGAACAATAATTTTACAGTCTTCAAAAATAAAACAAGAACATCTGCAGTTTAAGTAATTATAACAAGTTAAACATAATATAAGAACATGGGTTAAGAGTTGATACAAGATATATACCAATCATTTCATATTTAAAGAACTTTTAGACAGTTTGTAGAGAAATTAAAGCTAAGTTAATCTAATACAAATATGATTTGCAATATGAAGTGAAGAAGAAACAGGCTTATGGTATATTTACAGAGAAAGTCAGGAAATAGAATTAGATAGCAGTACAGAAATAAGAGAAGAAGGGAGAACAAGGAAGTATAAGAAGTTAGAAGTCAGTAGTTCATATTTAGGGATATAGTTTGTCCTGGTTTTGAGCAAGAACAGAGCCACAGTTTAGCTAGGAAGTCTTTTAGAGTGGTTTTGAAAGATGGGAGCAAGGGTATAGACCTGATAGATGCAGATAAGGAGTTCCAGGCCTTAGCGACTTTGAGTACAATGTCCAGCGAATTTGTTAGGTTTCTAGACAGACAATAGATTTTGGTCACTGAATCACAATGACCGACTGGGAACATAGCTGCGTATAATGTTTTTTAGTGCTAGACAGGCAGATGGTTGCTGGATAATGTTATATGTGGTGAGCAGTTGTGTATACGTTATTTGATGTGGCAGTTCTAACTAATTAAGGCTTTTCAGATCTATGCAGTGGTGGGTTCTGAAAGGGTTATATGCTGCAAAATTAGCAACTTTGTTATAGTATTGCTCATTTTAAGTTTTGAGAACCTTGGAGGTTAATAAGGATGGAAGCACCATAAAGAAGTGTGGGGAGGAGATAAGCAGTGGCAAGTATAGTTTTAGTTTCATCAATGAGAACGTTTTTGGCTCTGTAAAGCATCCCTATTTTTTGATGAGTTTCTCTTATGCAATTTGGTTATATGCAGGTCGAAGGTAAGATTATCATCCACTATCACCCCTAATAGTTTGCTATGAGAAGTGACTTCACTGGTTGTATTATCAAGACAGAGAACTTAAAATGTTGTTTTTTTTCATGATAGAATGATTTGTTTGGAAATAAGTAGTAGTTTAGTCTCTTTTGGGTTGAGCATGAGTGGTGAGTTTATGAATCCATGTTTCAGCGACTGTTAAAGCTTCCTGAGTAACTTTTTGAAGATATACCATGTTGACAAATGTGAAAGTGAGACTGGTATCATCTGCATATTGTATTAGGGTGGCCTCTTGTGTGGACGTATAGAGAGTGTTGGTGAAAATATTAAAGAAGAAGGGATGAATGTGAGAATCTTGTGGTACACCAGTGGTGACTGGGAGGTAAGGAGAGAGCGTGGAGTGCCATTTTACTGACTGATACATATTGGACAGGTGGCTTTTGAACCACAGAGGGGTGAGCTGAAAGAGACCTAGTGAGGACATTTAAAGTAGAAGTTTGCTGTACCAAACTGTGTTGAAGGCTTTAGACAAGTCTAGAAATAAGGAAGAGACTAGTTTGCCATTATCTCTAGCTTTATTGACAGTATCTATATAGGTTAGAGGGGCAGTGCTGATACTATGAGAAGGACTGAAGCCATGTTGTGTAGGGGATAGGAGTTCCTCCTATAGAAAATACTATAACAACTGTTTCTGAATGAAATTTTCAAGTATTTTGGTGAGAGAAGCTAAGATTGCTGTAGGTCTAAAACCGTTAATGTGTGATGAATTTCTTTCTTTGTGCAGAGGGATAATGTGTGACTTTTTCCAGAGAGAGGGAACATGGGATTTATGTATTGACCTGTTTATAAGGATTGCAACAGGATAGGCAGTGCTATTAGCTACTATTTTTAAGTGCTTGCTTGGAAGGTCATCAGTTAAAGAAGAGCACTGTTTAAGTTTATTTAGGGGTAGTTTTCTGTAGGATGTGGACACAGGATTGAAGATAAAAGTGGATGTGGTGATATGTGGCCATTGGGCATGTTTGGGATTAGATACTGAAGAATCCTTGGTTAGAGATGCTGTACTATCTATAAAGTAAGAGTTGAACTGTATTGCAGTTTTGAGTGGTGAGTTATAGGTAAAGGGGTTGGGTTGAATTATTGGCCGGGATGTAAGATTTTTTAACGGAGGCCCAAAATTTTTTACAGTCGTGTTTAGTATGATTCTGAAAGTTGTTATAGTATATTTTTTGCCTTCATTTATTTGCTTTTTAGTATGATTGCATAGCATTCTGAAGTTTTCAAGATATTGAGCTGTTTTATATTTTTACCATTATTTCATGCCATTTCTCTATCCTGCATCAGCATTCTACTCATTTTGGATAGCCAAATTGCACTAATTGTTTTCAGTCTCTTCCTTGTAAGGGGTGCAAGGCTATTTAGGATATTTAGAAAAGTTGTATTGAATTCAATTACAGCATCATCTAAGGGGACAGTTTTTCTACAAAGTTCCAGTTAATAGATGATAGTGCAGTAATGAACATTTATGGGTTAAACTTGGAAAGGTTACATGTTGTTTTATAAATATGCTGCTTAACTGGATGTGTGAGATGTCTAGTTGTATAGACTGGGAGATGATTACTGAGAGAGTATGAGTTTGTACCTGTGGTGGAGTATTTGCTAGGGCCTGATTCTAGTATCTAGTCTAAAATATCATTTGCTGTCTTCCTATAATGTGTGGGGCTATTAATTTAATTGTGTGATACCATATAAGTGCATGTTAGATAAAAGGGAGTTAGAGTTTATGCCCAACCAATTGACATTCACATCACCTAGCAGTATTTTTTCTTGTGGAAATGTCATCTTCCAGGAAAGCTGTATTGTCGCCAGGAGGGATATAAAAGAGAGTAATACAAATGTGTTTATAATTGTTTATTTTGAAGAAAGCAGTAAGAAGCTCTGCTGAACTGAATTTTGGTGGTTGTTTGCTCTCAGTGGTGATGTGATAGGTAATGGAAACATTAATGCAATACTACCACCTTTCCTCTTTAAACAGTCATTAAGGATACTATTGTAGCCAAGAGGTATAACTTGAGAGTTGTTTATGCTGGTTTAAGTCAAGTTTCAGTTACAGAGAGAACATCAGGCTTATGTTGGGTAATCCAGGCATGGAGTTCAGCAGTTTTATTTCTTACACTTCTAACATTTATTAGCAGCAAAAATTAGATCACAAGGTTTGGAGATTGGCTGTTGTTGGGTTACAGAAGTCTGTGGGAGAGCATTACCTTTATGTTCGTTGTGATAGGTGGGGCCAGGATTAGGGTGTATATCTCTTCCTAGAAGGATTTGAGTATATTGTGGAATGCATACTTGTTTTTGGAGAGGATTATTGCACTTAGTTTCGTTTTGGATGGAGTTGAAGTGCAGTTAATCAGTCTATATTTGGAATAAAAGTGAGGGGCGATATTAAATAGGTTTGGTGCAATGTGTGGGGGGTGTAAAGAAGAAGTATGGACTGGTGTTTGAGACAGAGTTGGAGAGATGTTGTGATATATTATGGAGTCATGGTAGGATGAAAGATGGCAATGTAGGAGGAGAAAAAAATAGAGGCTAAGCTGAAGAGGAACATAATTAAGTACAGGAATCTGTATTTTATAGATGTCAGGTGTGGGGGGGTAGCAATGAAAAAAGAAACAAGAAGTTACAGGACAGTCACCATTCGATGATGGTGGATTCTGAAAGCAGGAAGAGGACAGGTAATGAGAGAAGTATTCTCTATAAAAGAAGAGAGGCAGGTTGTCATTGTAGCTCCTCTGGAATATAATGAACAGAAGGGAATTAAAGGCCAGAGTATAATAATGTAGTCAAAATAAGGAGAAATGAGAGTTTATTTAAGAAGAGGAAAAGATACTATGTGGAATAGATAGGTACTATTATGGAGGGTTGTTATTATGCCAGCAGGATGAAAGACCTTTTTACAGTTAATCCCTCAGGCCAATCAAATAAACACACAATAAACTTTCCACCCACAGTTTTTAACTTAGATGGATTGAATTCATCTCTGCTCTCACCAGAGTGCAAAACTCCCCTCTTAATGTAAAACAGACCGGCTTTGAGCTCAAGTGCAGTAACAAATGCTTTACAGTAAAAGTCAGAATTCCTGCAGTATCAGGAATCCTTGGAAATAAGTTCACTAACCCTGAGAAATGTTCAGCAAAACACAGAAAAAAGTACACAACTTCGGAGAACTACAACACAGAAAAACTTTGCAAAACTTAAAAATATTTTGGCAGACTCAGGAGGAAATATTAGAATACTGTTAAAGAAACCTAAAAGCAGTACGGTAACAGACAGATGGCATTTCTTTAACAGGTACAGGGTGAAAAACAGTGATAAATTCAACCAAATCAAGAAATGCAGCACATAATTGTTATAGAGCACTGACAAATTCAACCAAATCAATAAATGCAGCACATAAATTTTATATAGCAGTAAGGCAGTTAGAGCAAGTGCAAAAAAAAAAAAAAAAAAAAAAAAAAACTTAAATCAGCTTTGTAGGTCCAGATGGATTTAGAAGCAATCCATGTGTTGCAGTTACAGGTTTCCAAGCCAGGCACAGGGAAGATCTAAATAAATGAGCTAACCTGTCTCTCTAGCAGGTCCTATTTCTGTTACAGATGTCATTATAATGGGTAATTATGGTGCTGTTTGTTTTGCAGGTATGCAGAAAGTCCATGAGGGTGAGGGTCTTATAATGCCTTGTATGCTGGGCATAGATCTTTCCTCAATAGCCTGTAGGACAGAGAATACAGTGATAGGGCTTTGAGGTGGCCTACACAGGATGCATTAATTACACCCTGCATATTTCTACTGAGGAACCCCTGTGGATGTTTCATTTGTTGGATGTGCCTGGTTAGGTTACTCTTTGACAGGTCTGGTGAATGCTGAATATAGTGGAACAATAACATCCTTGGAACCAGATGCCATACCTTTTTATTAGCTGCTTAATATAGAAATGTAGAATAATTTTCTTACTACTGTGGACATGTGATGGTCAAAGGTAAGATTACTTTCAATGTGCATCCCCAAGTCCCTGACTACTGGGTCAGTTCTTAAGGTATGTTGTCAATATGATAGTTATCAGAGGTGGGTGGCTTCCTGAAGAATACTATTATGCATTCCTTTTAATTTAGTTTTAGTTCATGACTCTGGCACAAGTTATTTATCTGTGTTAGTTTTTTTTCTGGAGAACATTAATGTCAGTGTAGGATTCTATGACTGTTCCTAATTTGCAAGCATCAGCAAATTTGGTCATCCAGAGGCCCTTGACATTAGCCTTGACTTCAGAGAACTAAACACCAATAAAGGACTGATCCCTGAGGGACTTTACTTGTGACAGGCCTCTTTGTATTTCAAGTCTAACTTCCTGGGTCCTGTCTATGAGTCAGCTGGCTATCTACAGGGTAATATAAAGGTTTATATCTAACCTCATAACATTATTGACAATGCCTGAGTGTGGTATTTTCTCAAATGTCTTGACCAGGCCAAAGTAGGCAGTGTGAACTGTTTTGCAGTCCTGTATTGCTTTGGTGACATTCGCAAAGAAGTCCACCAGATTGAGTTGGCATGACCTGCCATTGACAAAATCAAACTGGGTTGGGTCCATTGTCTGGAAGTTTCCATTGTCACTATTGATCATGTTTATGATATTTCTTTCCACGGTTTTACATATGAGACTAGTGTGACATTTCCAGGGTCTATAGATGACCCACCTTTGTGTAGAGGGATGTCTGCTGCTGTTCTCCATTTATGAGGCATGGAGCCTGTTCAGATACTGTAGTTAAACAGTGATACCAGACGTCCTGATAGGTCATGCTTCATCTTATTTAGAAGGCAGCTTGGGATGCTGTCTGGGCCCATTGATTCAGTGTTTTTAGCCTTAGTCAGAGCATCAAGGACCTTTTGTGATAGTAGAGGGAGTAAAATGTGATGGTACTTCATGAGGGGAGGTTGAGGAGAGTAACATTAGAGCTAAAGTTGTCAGTAGGTTTTTTATATTTTCTGGCTCAGTATAGTTGCTTTTATTAATTTTGAGCTCTGCATGCAAATGTATATTGCCTTTGAGGTTGTGGATATTGATAAAGAATGCCTTGTGGTTGTCCTAGAGCTGGCAGTCCAAATTTACCTCAAATTTGACTTTGGTACGCTTCCCTCATCCTCTGAGCTGTTTGTTTGGTTTGATGAGAGTGATTTTTATCTTGGTGGTGCTGTACCTCCTAATTTTTCCATGCTTTTCTTCCTTCTGTTATAGAGAATGCTGATGTTGAGATTCCACTAGGGTGGTTTGTTTTTTGTGTTGGTTCTGTACTTATTCCTAGTTGGTACTGGTGCCTCTGTACTGCTATTAACATGGTTATATAGGGTTTCTGTCAACAGTTTCACGTAGGCGGCAGTGAGGGATGTCAACAGAGATGAGACATTCTCCTGACATGTAACCTGTTTTGAGGCTGCAGTTGAAAAATGCCTCTAGTGGTCCTGCTAGGTCATGTTTGAGGTTATTTAGAAGGCAACTGGGAATGTTGTTGAGGCCCAGTGAAGCTGTGTTTTTGCCCAGTAAAGCTGTGTTTTTTTCCTTAGTTTAGTGCCACCAGGACCTGCTCTTTGATGATAGCTGGGGGTACACTAGAGGGGATTCCACAGGGGTATAGTGTGGGGGGGGGGTGAAGAGAGAGCTAAGTTTATGAACAAGAAGATTTGCTATGTCACCCTCTTCAGTGTGGGTAGTGCCATTTACCACCCATTCTGCAAACTGATGAGTGCTACCTTTAAGGTTTCTGACATAGCCAAAGAAGGCCTTGTAATTGTCTTTAGTCAGATGCTATCCTGACCTTATAGTTGGCCTTCTTTGTCTTTATTTGATCTCTTAGTTTTTTGTCTCTATGAGAGTTGCTATTTCTGACTTTGGCAATGAGTTTTTCTTTTTTTTATATATCCTGTTAAGGTTAAGATTCCAACCATCCCTCTCAACTGTTCAAATTTTCATATAATGTCCAGATTTTTGCCTCATATTTTTGGTTTGTTCTCATAAAATGTGTGTTTTTCTTGGAAATCACTGAAGATTTAAGTCACTAAATCATAACAGACATTTGAGTTTCACACTTCGTATCCTTCAGAAAATGTATGCTAACATGCAACTTTCTAACTTTATAAGGTCCATATTTAAAATCTGTCCCTATTTCAAGGCCTTTCTCTCCACATTCATTTTTGCTTTGGCCAGATTTCTTGCATTAAGAAGTTGAGAAGTATGTTCACACCAATGAGGATTGTTCTTGGTGTTAAGATCTTGGCTTGCTTCTGACAGGTACAACAGACTCATTGCAGCCATTTGCATGTTTGTACAGGGTTTCTGTAAACATTTCTGCATAGACAGCTGCATTCTTGGGGTTTGTCAGAGTCCTGGATTTTTACTGGCACCTATTAGGTTGTAGCTAGCTTTAGTATAGTTCCTAACTGTTATTGGTTTACTTGAGTTTTCAGGATTGATTTTTATTTCAGGGGAGACAGGTTTGTGGTCCAACCTCACCGATGAGTAACTGACATGGGGGCAATGGGGTAAGTACAAGGACCAGTATGCTTGATCCCCTGGTTGGAGTGCACACTATTTGGTCCTGGGTGTTTGCATTTACAAAGTCCATCACATTTTGTCTGTGAGTTAGACCCAGTGTTATATGTCCCAGTCTATGGAGGGGTAGTTAAAGTGTCCCATGATTAGAGTATTTAGTTGGATGTTGAGTGCCTCCAGTAGGGCCATCTCCCAAGTTGGTCATAGAGGTTGACCTGTAGCTGGCCAGGACATGGAAGGAAACTTGTCTGTGCAGAACTGGACATGAATTAATTCCAGGGCATCATCCTGTTTAACCAACCCAGACTTGTATTTGTTTCTAACATAGAACAAGACACCTCCACTTTTAGCCTCTGTCTGTGCCTGCTGTTGGTCTAAAAGAGTAGAAGGCATTGAAGACTTGCACTGAGTATTTTCTGTGGATTTAAATCATGACTTGGTAATGCCACATATGTCTACATTCTTCACTGTAATGATAGTGTATAACGTGTGGAGTTTCTTGTTTAGGATCCTAGCACTGAGCAGTAAAACCTTAAGGTTGCTTTGGTTTTTTTTGCTATGTTGGTGGTTTTGTTATTCTGACATTGCCTAAAAAAGGATCTGGGGGGATAAATATATATGCATATGTACTTATAAATCTATATGTATATGTGAGTAATACAATCAGTAATGCAACTATCATTCTAGGCGATGTTAACTTCAAATGACAGAACCTGACACCAGCCTTCCCCTACTCCAACTCTTTGGTTTTACAAAGTTTATAAAACCTCCAACTAGATAAGACCAAAACTATGTCAAGGGTAGCATTCTTGACTGGATATTAGTCTCTAAACCTAGCAAATACATCTCTGTCAGTATACTCCCCAATGCTCTAAGTGACTAACTTGTCTAAAATCTTAAAACTCATTTCCACCCATCCAAATACCATGAACTAAAAATAACCCACAGCCTCTTCAAATTCAGCATACAGTCCATCAATGATGCATTACTACTTACAAGCTTGTCTCCATTGAAAACACTTGCCCTAGATGACACCATCAACTATTTCAACAAATTACTTCTGAATACCCTAGTTAGGCAGCATAGGATGGTGGTTTGTCGGATGATGTTGGTGATCAAGAAGAGGAAGAGGAGTGTGAGGGCAGCACCTAGGATCAAATGGTGGAAATTAAAAAAGGGTACTTGTGAGGTGGAGTTCAGGGAAGAGTTAAGACAGGCACTGGGTGGCAGTGAAGAGTTACCAAACAGCTGGGTAACTACAGCAGAGCTAAGGGAGATGGCTAGAAAGGTGCTTGGTATGACATCTGGACAGAGGAAGGACAACAAGGAGACATGGTGGTGGAATGAGGAAGTACAGGAGAGTATACAGAGAAAGAGGTTGGCAAAGAAGAAGTGGGATTGTCAGAGAGATGAAGAAAGTAGACAGTAGTATAAGGAGATGAAGTGCATGGCAAAGACAGAGGTGGCGAAGGCTAAGGGTAAGGCATATGAAGAGTTGTATGAAAGGCTGGACACTAAGGAGGGAGAAAAGGACCTGTACCAATTGGCTAGACAGAGGGACCGAGCTAGGAAAGATGTGCAGCAAGTAAAGGTGATAAAGGATAATGAGGTAAACGTACTCACAAACAGGGAGAGTGTGTTGAGCCGATGGAAAGAGTACTTTGAGGGGCTGATGAATGAAGAGAATGAGAGGGAGAGAAGGTTGGATGATGTAGGGATAGTGAATCATGAAGTACAATGGATTAGCAAGGAGGAAGTAAGGACAGCTATGAAGAGAATGAAGAATGGAAAGGCTGTTGGCCCAGATGACATACCTGTGGAAGCATGGAGGTGTTTAGGAGAAATGGCAGTGCAGTTTTTAGCCAGATTGTTTAATGAAATCTTGGAAAGTGAGAGGATGCCTGAGAAATGGAGAAAAAGTGATTTGGTACCGATTTTTAAGAATGAGGGTGATGTGCAGAGCTGTAGTAACTACAGAGGGATTAAATTGATCAGTCACAGCATGAAGTTATGGGAAAGAGTAGTGGAAGCTAGGTTAAGAAGGGTGGTGATGATTAGTGATCAGCAGTGTGGTTTCATGCCAGGAAAGAGCACTACATATGCGATGTTTGCTCCGAGAGTGTTGATGGAGAAGTACAGAAAAGGTCAGGAGGAGTTGCATTGTGTTTTTGTAGACTTAGAGAAAGCATATGACAGGGTGCCTAGAGAGGAGTTGTGGTATTGTATGAGGAAATCGGGAATGTCAGAGAAATATGTAAGAGTGGTACAGGATATGTACGAGGGTAGTGTGACAACGGTAAGGTCTGCAGTGGAAGTGACGGATGCATTTAAGGTGGAGGTGGGATTACATCAAGGATCAGCTCTGAGCCCTTTCTTATTTGCAATGGTGATGGACAGTTTGACAGACAAGATCAGACAGGAGTCCTTGTGAACTATGATCTTTGCAGATGACATTGTGATCTGTATTGAGGGTAGGGAACAGGTGGAGGAGACCGTGGAGAGATGGAGATATGCTCTAGAGAGAAGAGGAATGAAGGTCAGCAGGACTAAGACAGAATATATGTCTGTGAATGAGAGGGAGGATAGAGGAATGGTGAGGTTGCAGTGAGTAGAGGTGGCGAAGGTGGATGAGTTTAAATACTTGGAATCAATAGTTCAGAGTAACAGTGAGTGTGGAAGAGAGGTGAAGTAGGACGGAGTGGGTGGAGAAGAGTGTCAGGAGTGATTTGTGACAGACGAGTACCAGTAAGTGTGAAAGGGAAGGTCTACAACAGGGTAGTGAGACCAGCTATATTATATGGATTGGAGACAGTGGCATTGACAAAAAGGCAGGAGATAGATCTGGATGTGGCAGTGTTAAAGATGTTAAGATTTGCACTGGGTGTGATGAGGGTGGACAGGATTAGGAATAAGTATATTACAGGGTCAGCCCAGGTTGGAAGGTTTGGAGACAAAGCCAGAGATGCAAGATTACATTGGTTTGGACATGTGCTGAGGAGGGATGCTGAATATATTGGGAAAAATATGCTAAGGATGAAGCTACCAGGTAACAGGAAAAGAGGAAGGCCTAAGATAAGGTTTATGGATGTGGTGAGAGAGGACATGCAGGTGGTTGGTGTGACAGAGTAAGATGCAGAGGACAGGAAGAAATGAAAACAGATGATCCACTGTGGTGACCCCTAATGGGAACAGCCGAAAGAAGATGATGACTTCTGAACACCCTAAAGAGTCTAGCCATGCTATGAAAAAATGAGAGTCAAAACCATTCTCTCATGTTGGCATTCTAGTCATACAATGAACCTTATGAAAGATAGAGACAAAGCCTGGAAACCATGTATAAAAACATAAAATAAGTGGCAGTCTTACAACCAACTTCAAAACCTTGTGAAAAAGAAGTAAATGATAAGAAACAGTTCTATACTCGCCTACAAACCAACTATACATACACCCTCCCAAAAAATTCTGGACAGCTATCAATTCTCTACTAAAACCTGGCTGAAAAAAGTCTAAATCCATCTCCTGACAACTCCTTGCAAACTACAGCTGTATTCAATAATTTATTTTGATAACGTCTCATTTTATCTAAAAATTCACCAGTATCATCAAACCATTTCTCACAGTCATCTTCAAACTCACTGCACAGTTCCCCTAGTGTGTGTGTGTGTGTGTGTGTGTGTGTGTGTGTGTGTGTGTGTGTGTGTGTGTGTGTGTGTGTATGTGTGTGTGTGTGTGTGTATTGTACCATTTAGTAAGTAATTTCTTCTACCTTTGGTACCTCATTGGAATGGTGACCTTTATGTTAAAAAAAAAGATTTCAGCAGAGTCTATTATTATATAACAGTTGTTTGTTTTCAATAATTGTACTGAATCACTAGTGTATAATTTTAAGGCTATTTGCTAAAATTCACGTGACAAGAAGTAATTTAGTCTACACAAAAAAATCATAAATAGGCATGCATTCAGAACTGAGAAGGCACATCTCAAAGAGCAGAACTTGTGTACTCCTGAGTCAATGCTCATTTAGGGAATATAAATGCTCAGTTAGGGAATATAATTGTGGCTGTACAGCTTCACTATTAAAGTTATGTTTACATATATGTACAATTTATTTTAACTATTTGTTAGCCAGGTAACTGAACTCATTCTGAGTTCCTGGTAGTTCATTCATCTTTGATTTGACTGATAAGCATAAAAAACAACTCATATTGAATTTACATAAATCCAAATACAGTTAAACCTGTGCAAACAGCTGGCATATGAAATGGTTCTTTTTAGTAGTTTCTGATCACAAAATCAGCAGTTTGAATTCACTTTTCCTTCTTGCAAAAATGCAAGACAAGACAATGCTTACCATATTCAGTGCCATCCTCTTCTTCAAGGTTTCTACTCCCCAGTGGTTGGAACCAATACATACTCCAATGTACAAATATCGTCAGGATGGAGATATTATCATCGGTGGAGCTTTTCAGCTTCATCTGGGGAAAGATTCTTTAGATTCTTTTGAACATCTTGGATCACTCTGTACAGGGTAAGCCTAAATTATTAATAAACCTAATGAATCTCATATGTCATTACAAGTCAATATTCACTTAAATAATTAAAAAATTGTATCAGTACAAATGTGAAAGTGACAATTTTTGTCTTTTCTAAAAATAGCTAAACCAGCATTACTGTTTAAAAAAGCATGCCTTTAAGCTGACAGGATTATGTTCATTGTACTTCTGGGGTAGGTGATTCTATATACAAGGCAGGTAATGCCTGTTGTTAATTCAAGTGGATATAGTCATTTTTATGATAATGTAAGGAGAGGAGGGGTTCTCCTACACTAGTCAGAATGTAACTGTTTCAATGAGCCATATGTTGTCTAAGGACCTTTGTCATATAGGTTTCAAAATGTACTTCAGTGAAATACTAGAGGTTATAGAAAAACATGATGTAATTCCACATGGTAATGTTTACCTTTTTAAAATAATAAATAATACAATTAACATGTGAAGGCTAAATGTAGGTAATGCTACAGGAACAGGGCTGTGAATGAGAAAAATAGGGGACTCTTTCAGCAAGAGTGCTATATTTGGGGAATACTGAGTGTTTTGGGGGTACTATGTTTGAGGAAAATGGGTGTTCTTATAGACTGCTTTAGGTTTTACAGATTCATTGCAATTAAATGAGAATTCAAACTTCTACAACTCACATTAGAATATCACATATTACAGGATTCATTTATTATGCTCTGTAAGGGCTGAATTTTATCATCTTCATTTGTTGCGACATTAATCAAATTATAATTATATTACTTTGTCCAGAATGAGAATTCATCCAATTTCCTGAATGCAAAAAAATCAAAATGTTGCCAGAAATCCTTTTCAAAAATATAAATATACTCCAGTCTATCAGTGAGTAAGTAAACAAGTAAGTAAATAAACAAATAAATAGTAAGCAAAACTTGTATGGAACGCAACCCAAAAGTAAAATGATTTATTATAAAAGCTTTCTGGAGTAAAACATGCTCCAAATGCACTTATTGTGTTTATAATAATTTCCTGAATTAACTCAAAATTGGATTAATCAAAATGTAATTACAGCAACAGTGGATTTCTCCCTATCCCATGCTGTGGTGACACCAGGCCTGATCATATCCAGAGCAGTGGCATAGTGGCACAGGGGCACTCCACCCTCTCATACAGTTTAACTCAATCTTTGGGTTTCTTTTCTCCCTACAATATGGTTCCAGCATTATGTATGTACCAGAAACCTGCTAGTAGTTTTTTAAAACTTGTATTTCCTTGCACTAGAGTCAAAGGAAGAGAAAGCCCACCTACTTTTTTTTAAACTCAACTTCTCACATACTTTGCAGAGAAGTTAGTCTCCACCTGCATGACATGTCATAGACACAGTTAAATCTGTAGTTTACCCTGTCAGGTACTGCTGTCAGTCTTAGATGGGCAATTAATCCTGCTGTCAGGAACACAGCAGTTGATAGAAAGCTATGGAATTGTTTCCACTGTTTTTATTGCAGAGGGGAGGAGAACTTAACAGTCCCCTTTCATAGCAAAACAAAGCAATTAGATCAGTCAGAGGTTTCAAGGAAATTGTCAACTCCTCTGACAAATTTACATAAGCAGCAACACAGTATTGAAATTCTAAGCTTTAAATGTTATTTATAATATTTTGTGTTAAGATAACTTACGAGTAGTTGCAAAGATTTCTGTGACATTTAGAGAAAAGTCAGTAAATATTTTTTCTTGTAAAGTATAAATGCATTTACCATTTTCAACCCCCCCCCACACACACATGCACACGCACAGGCCAGAACTGCAGAAAGAGAGTCAGGTGGCAACCCTATCAACTAGGTGCACTGATACTGTTCATAAAAAAAGGTATTTTATGCTTTGTCTGACATCCTTCCAGAGGGTGATGCATATCTGGTACATGCAGATCCATTGTAAGAGATTCCCACTGACTTTGAGTCAGTCCTTGCATTGTCAGAGAGCAACCATAATATACAGCTGAATTTACTTTAACATACATTTACCATGTGTCCTTGCATTACGAATACTAAGAAAAGGAAATCAGAAGTACTTAACTTTGTTTAAATGTGCACACACACACACACACACACACACACACACACACACGCACACACATGCTTTTCTACACATGTCCTTTATATACATATACAGAAACACATACATATACACATAAACACACTGTGTGTGTGTGTGTGTGTGTGTGTGTGTGTGTGTGTGTGTGTGTGTGTGTGTGTGTGTGTTGTGGCTGAAAAGGATCCTGGAACCAGTTTACTTTCCTGGTTACCAAAGTATAAATAAATATGAAGTAGAAAAAAGGAGGGGGAACATGACAGAAATAATTGAGGAACTAGTAGAGCACATTTTAAGTCTGCAACATTCATGAGAGAGAAAAATCCACATACTGAAGGCATTGGGAAGTAGCAGGCAGACTAAGTTTAGAGTCCTACTACTTGTCACCTGTAAATGTACAGCAAGGAATCATTTAATGCAGTGAGAGTTTTCACACCTTGGCATGAGAGTATGGGGGAGGTTTTATCAAGTTTGTTAGGACTACAAAAGACTCCTCTTACAAAATAACTGTTTTTATATGCTTTCTTTTGCTGCAAGTAGCTAACAGCTATTTATAGCATAGAACAAGCTCTGGCAGACACATAAATGAGGCTCAGTCAGGTAAACATAGAAGCAGCTCTTTTATAGAAGGTGTGTTTAGATGACAGTGTTTCACAGTCCTGCCATTATATTTTAATGGCATGAGAAAACAGCACCACTTCCTTATGTCTGGCATGAGTCATATAAAGAGGACTTGAAATGTATTCTGGAAAGAAGGAAGGAAAGCAAGAAAATAAGATCACGTGACCAAGGCAGGCCCCATCATCTGCCATTTTGAGAGAAACACATTAAAATTGTAAAAGAAGCACTTGGAGTGATTTTGAGGCATTAAAATAGCACAAAAACAAAGGTGATGAAAAAAATATGTTTTTTGAGTACTAAGGTGGAGATTTCCTTTAAGTGATTTGTCTTCTTGTAGCAAGAACACTTCTGACCTTTTGATAACATGAAGCTTTGTATAATTTGGTTTATTCCAGGCTTAGTTGGAATACAGAACTTTCAATTAAATAATTATATAGACTGAATGATTCACTATTCGGTATGAGTACTCTAGGCATAGATATGTAGCAGCTGATATATTATATTTATTTATTTTAGTTACCCTTCATTGACTGGGTTAGTCCCACCAGGCTAGTGATACATGATAAGCAATAGTTAATGCTGCTGTGTAACTCTTTATGATTCAGTTATAGTCTTAAAAATAGCTTGTAGCGGTGAACAAACAAAAACTCCAAAATCCAAAACCAGGGTAGAAACGGAGAAAAAACGGCAATTAAAATTCTTTCTGGCCAACGTTTAATTACCGAGACACAGTACACTCAGTAAAATAGTTTGGCTGAACAAAATCTGTTGTAAAACATGTAAATGCCCATGGGCAGATAGCCTTGTACTTACCTATGAACCTATGGTATACAAGGCATTGTTAGACCCCACAATAATGGACTTTCTGCATATTCACAAAACAAACAGCACCATAATTACGCATTCTAAGGACTTAAACCTTGCTTAAACATGTTTTACAACAGATTTTGTTCAGCCAAACTATTTTACTGAGTGTACTGTGTCTCGGTAATTAAACGTTGGCCAGAAAGAATTTTAATTGCCGTTTTTTCTCTGTTTCTACCCTGGTTTTGGATTTTAGTCTTAAAAATAGGTTCCCAAGACACCAGCCGATAGAAAATCCCACAGCTTAATTAAACGTTACTCCTGCATATGCAAAATAATGAGTCTGAGATGTACAAATACACCTTTAATTGTACTTTGTTGAGAGGATATTCCTTAAAATAAAACATAAATGATCAGATTATGCTGCTGAAATGCATAACTAATAATCTTGATGTCCGTACAACTGTGATATAGCCATTAAATCAAGACCATATCATTAATCATGTTGTTAATAAGCAACGGTCTTGGCAGATTCACTCAGTGTCTGCTTCTGTGCTGTGGTAAATAATGCAGATAATGTGGATGTGCTAACAGCTCCTAGAAGTTCCTTACTCTGACTGCTTTTAGAATGAAGTATACCACATTACATGCAATTTTTTGTAAAGATATGTACCCCCTTATGCTAACCCCTTTTTCCCTAATTATAAAATGTATCTATTTTATATACATTGTATAAGGTATATTCCATTGTAATGATCATTTAAATTATCTTACCTTTATACTAGGAATGTCATGTATTTTTTGCATTAAATGAGATGTTTCTGTCCAATTGAAACAAACGCAAGAGGTTAGGTGCAAACCCTTATGTCACCTAGTGGATAGCCAGATGGCTCGTAGATAGGATCCACAAAGTTAGAATTGTGAAATCCACCTCTATAGAGAAGCCAGTCAGAAGTGAAGTCCCTCATGGATTGGTCCTGGGAATGCTTCTTTTTGGAATGTACTTCTCTGAAGTCAAGGCCAATTTCAATGACTTCTGGTTGACTAACTTTGCGGATGACTAGAACCACTACTAAATCCTGAAAACCCAAACTACTGACGCCCAAAATCCTGAGACCAAATACCCGAAGCACTAAAATACTGAAACATCAAAACCACGAAATTCAAACTACCGAAAACTACACTCAACATACACCACACATACACATATACACACCTTCCCCCAGAACACAAACACACAAACCTAAACTACAGACAAGTCCCCATGTGGGGGGCTGCATCCCCCACACCCCCTTACTTAAATATTCTAACTCCAAGGTCGCATTACATACACAAACACACAAAAGACCACCACACACCTACATTCCCCTTGCGCACACACATCACAGTCACAACACACACTTACACGCTAAACCCCTAACCAACACATTTAAACATAGATACTTACCTGACCTTCTACCATATCTGCAACACCAGAAGTGTGAATGTCAAACTCCTGATGATCGGGATTTTGAAATTCGCACTTCTGGTCTTTAGGTAATTAAACTTTTCGGCTATATAGTCCCGAAAGTTTGAAATTTGGTATTTCAAACTTTCAAGATATGTTGTGATCCCAGATGACTACAAATTAGGAGTTGTCACTGAATCCCACAGTGACATAAATGTTCTACTGGAAGGGCTGAGACAGTCAAATAACAGGTCTCAGAGCCATGGACTAAAACTAAATGCCAAGAAATGCATAATAGTACCACTTGGGAAGCCAGCTACACCTGGTTACTATGATACTGACAACACACTCCTAACAGCTGACCTAGTAGTCAGGGACTTGGGGACACACATAGACAGTAATCTAGTCTTTGACCATCACATAACTATAGTAGTGAGAAAATCATCCTGTGATGTACAACTTATAAACAAAGATATCTAGGTCCAAGGAAGTCATTATTCCATTGTATTTGGCATTCATCAGACCTGTCACTGAGTACAGTGCCCACTTTGGTATGTACCTAACCAGGCACATCCAACAATCGGAATGTCCTAAGAGGTTCCTCACTAAAAGAATACAGGACACAAGTAATGTACCCTAGGCAGACCACCTCAAGGCCCTGTTCCTATATTCTGTCTCCTGCAGACTACTGAGGAGAGATCTATGTCTAGGACCATGTATGTATAGGGCCATGTCAAACCCTGAACTAATGGACATGCTTCACCTCAAAAAAACGAGATCCCTCAGAACCACTAGTTCTAGTAACTTAAACCTATGTACAACAATAAACAGTACATGCTGGAGGGATAGATTCCTGTCCCAGTGACTCCCCGCACTCTGGAATAGAATCCCAATCCATATTCGATAGAGCTCCTCTCTGACCCTCTTCAAGAGAAATCTTGATAAGTGGATGGGTAATCGTAAGTTCTACCCTGGGATCACTTCAGGAGCCCTGTTGACAGAGGCCCAGGTTACTAATCTAATAGGGAGGTGAAAGCCATCACTCTGTGGCTAGGCTTATAAATGCCCATGGGCAGATAGCCTTGTACTTACCTATGAACCTATGGTATACAAGGCATTGTTAGACCCCACAATAATGGACTTTCTGCATATTCACAAAACAAACAGCACCATAATTACGTATTCTAAGGACTTAAACCTTGCCTGTGATATAAATAGGACCTGTTGGACAGACAGGTATGTATGCCATAGACTGTCTGATAAAGTGATCTATTGAATCATGACAGCACTAACCTATTTCTTTATTTTTAATAAATTTAGTAACCTACAGCCATGGTGGTCATGCAGTTTGTTTGTTTGAGTTTTTATTTTTAAGTGCTGTTCCTTTCTCTTAGTGGTGTTCTTTTGTATTTATTGACTTTAGCCATTATGCCAACCTCCCACTCCAAAACAGTTTCTGTTTTTTCTATTAGTTCTCCTGCAGTGAAGCACTGTGCATGTATGGTAATGTAATAAGTCCCATATGCATGTGCAGTACATCAGTATAGCGAAAACAACATGGAAGAAGACAGAAATCCCTTTATACAATGAAATTATTTAAGAAAGATAATTAAATTATTTCTTAAATAATGTTATTGTGTAAGAGCAGTAATCCACTCATGTTTCTGGGTATATAAGGATTTATCCACTGTTGGCTTTGTTTAATCACTTGAGCTTTGCCCTCATGATCAAACAACACTATCTATGGGTAAATCTTGATATACCCACACACAGTCATGGATTATTCCTTAGTAGTGACATTTGCTTTGGAGGACTTCTCACTACAACTTCTTTTAGCAATTGCAAGTCAGAACATTAATGATATTCTTTTTTTTTCTGCTATTGGCAACTATAGTAACACTCCAAAATATTCATGTTGCAGTCTTCAAGCTTTTCTCTCAGATATGTTGTACTGAAAAAAATCTACTATGTGTACAGACTTACTTCCTTTCCCAGCATGTATTTTACTTTAATATCACACCTCTATAGATTAATTGATACATTGTATAATCTTAGAGTTACCGTGTACAAATATATTTTGCATATGGTGTTTAAGGGGTATGGTCTCTTTTCATCTGGACTTTAGCTATATTCATGACATTTTGCACATCCATATATTACTGCTAAACATTCTTTTTCCATTTGAGCATATCTCTTTTGTGCATCTGTAAATTCTCTTAAGGCATAGGGACCTGTCTATTCTCCTGTAAGACTTCAGACCCTGGCTTCTACTTGCAACAAAGTTGGTGCAGTCACATCAAAATATTTTACATTGGATCTTATGAAACTAGGTTGTACGGAATTTGCAACTTTTTTTGTTCATAGCTCCATTAATTTAACAAATTAATATAAATTAACTTATTCTAAAGACAGTGAAAAATACCTCCTATGAAAGAGCTGAGTGCAGCTAAGCAATAATAATAAAAAATGCAACAAAGCTTAATTATTGAGCATTTAAAATGTGCATGTCTGTGAGTTTAAAAGGATACTTTTAATAATAATTTAAACTTTCTGAAATAAAGAAAATGCAACAAAACATTGAGAATTGAATTGAATAATACACATTAAAGCCTATGTACATGACAGTTCAGTTTTAAAAATGTATGATATAATAGCAATGAAATACCAGATACAATAGATTGCTGTAGATGTCAATCTGAAGGACATAAACAGCTTATGTACTTATTTTGCTAACAGACCATGACACATTTTATAAGAAAATGACACAGCAGTCTTTTAACCTGATCAGGTAATGTAGGATTAACTCTGTACAACAAACACATCTGGGGATGCACCGATTTTATAGCATTACAGAAGGGTTATCTGAAACTCAAGAGATTATCAACCTTAAGAGCAAAATAATCACAGTGTGTAGGTTTCTCAGTTTGACAAGCTATCTTGTCATATTTAAAGATGTTACTAGAAAACCAAAATTAAATAGTGATATTTTCTTTTTTTTTTCAAAATGTTTTTATTCATTTAATAACACAATAACTTAACAGTATAGTAACAAGAAAAATCAAACAAATAAACTATATACATTGTCCATAACAATTAAAAAAGTGATATACACAGAACACTTAATATTTCTCTAAAAGATTGGACAATTTTGTCCAAGCAATTAAATGATGAATTATGTTGTTAGTCCTTGCTTTTATAGTAGCAATTTTGTTCTTACAAATGTATGTCACAAGATGAATAAACTCAACTTTAAATACAGGAGTAGATTTGGATTTCCAATTTTAGTAACAATTTTACTTGCTATAGAGAGGTTAGACCATAGTAACAATGGTTGGGTTTTAGGAATGACTTCAGAAACAGGAACACTGGAAAGAATAATTGGGTCAGAAATTATAAAGTTGTCATTCCATAGAGCTTTACAAAGATATCTAAAGTCTAACCAAAACGGGGAAATTGTTTTGCAATTAACAACCATATATATCCAGTCAGCATCAAGGTGTCCACATCTCCAGCATTTCATTTCATCTTTCTTGTACATTATTTCTAGTCTATGTGGTGTGAAAAAAAAATCTATGTAAAAATTTCCATATGCATGCATGCCAGAAAAGGGAAGATGTGGATTCATTCGCCGACTGTAAATAAAATTTTTTTTATCTTTTTTCTGAGAATGCTTACTTATTAACTTCACTTGAATAATTCCAAAAAAGAAACATCTGTTTTGCTAAAATCATTTCTGATAATTTTATAAATAACAGATATGTATGAAATGTTCTTGGGTGAACTATTAATAATTGTTGAGATAAAATCCAAGATTTTTAAGTTGCTCTTATTGTATGCCTCTAATGAGGCATGAGCTTAGTATATATAAAATCCTTACAAGTTTGGATGTCCAGCCAATTGAAATTTTACAAACTTTATCTCCTTATCAAATAGTCTGAAGAACTTATTTTATTAGCTAAGAAAATTTGAGTGAAATATAATAGGTCACCCTTCTTAAATTCTAACATTTTCTGAGTATATAAAGATATCAAACATTCATTTGTGAAGGCAATATGAAACAAAAAATATTAATAAATTCTTAATTAATTGATTAGAAAACATAAGCTTTTTAAATAACAGCAATATTTGGTTTGATAGAGGTATAAGAACAAGTTTTGATCTTTCACTTTGAATGTATATTTTTAAAATCCATATAAAGATATTTTTATGTATTTGAGTATATGGTTCAAGCAGTGTCCTGTTACTATTAAGAAGTAAGGTTTCATTTCTTGATTTCAGTATGATGTATAAGAGGTATTATTCCAAAGCAACACTGTTACTAAATGCAGAGTTTAAATAAAAAAACAGTATTTGGAAACCCTATAACTCCTTCATCCCTATTTATGGTATACCAGAGAAGAAAAATTCTTGTTTTTTGGGATACCAAAGGAAGCTAAGTAATAAGTTATTAATTTTCTGTTTAATTTTGGCAAGTGGGGGAATTATTAAAGCTTGGCCAATCAATAAGATTTTAGGCAACAGTATAATTTTGATTAAAGTTAGTCTGTCTTCAAATGTGAAGAAGAGTCTGTTAATTAGATCTGTAATTGAATTTATAAGTTGTTGGCAATTAGATGCAAGTGATTTTTTTATAATTACATTCAATAATGATACCTAGATATTTAATATGCATGCCCTCCCAGTTTATGTCTCTTTTTGGTCTAAGTTTCATAGTAACATTTTCATTCACTGGAAGTGCCTGAGTTTTATTGTGAATGAATTTTAGACCAGATATGTTTGCAAAGAAGTCTAGATTATGTAGTAGGTGATCTATTGAATTTTCAATATTATTAGAAGTTATTAGCAGGTCATCAGCAAACAGTTGTATCTTGGGGATAATTTGTCTGACACTTTATATCCTTTAATGCTGTCATTATTTCTAATACAATTTGCAAGAGGCTCAATAACCACAGCAAAGAGTAATGGGGTAGTGACACCCCTGTTTAGTACCTCTTAATATTTCGAATGAACTAAAGAGATAAGATCCAGTCTTTACATAAGCTATATGGACTTTATAGTTTTTTTAATTAATCCTATAAAGTTTGGGAATAAATTGTATTTTTGCAGAGCTTTAAACAGATATGGCCAACTTAGAGAGTCAAAAGCTTTATCTATATCAAGGCTTAAAATAAAAAGCTCATTTTTTTTCTTGTTCACTAAGACTATTAAGGAAAGTAATCTAATTACATTGTCTTGTACCTTTCTGTTTTTGATAAACCCGGTTTGGTCTTCATGAATGCTGAAAGTATATTATTTAATCTGTCTGCTAAGATAGCCATGCATATCTTGTAATCGATGTTAAGCAAAGAAATTGGCCTGTATGATGTACAAAGGTTGGGCTCTTTATTTCACTTTGAGATGGGAGAGATGATAGAATATTTCCATGAGTGAGAGATGTCTGCTGCAGTCTTAACTTTTTGGAATGCATTAAGTAAGATTTTCAAGATGCTATCAGGTATTAGACCATCCAGTCTTGGTACCCTTTTTTGTCTTAAGATTTTTTTTTATTTGTTCCTTTAATTCTTTAAAGGGAAATGGTTTATCTGTGTTATCAATATTGTGTCTGGATAGCTTCTTTTGAATATTATTAGTAAGAAAGTTGTCTATACTTTTGTTATCACTTGCAGATGAGTTTTTATTATTAATATTCTTGTGATGGTTTTTAAAACATAAGATATTTTTAGATCTGTAACTTTGATAGTCTGATTATTTCTAGTGTATATTATTTCTTTTATATGACTTTTTTTATTTAAATTTTTAGATTTAATTGAAATCCAAAGCATACTCTTGGAATTAATTGACTAGGATTGTAATCTGATTTTTTTCCAGATTTATTGTTATTTTATGCTGCATGATATCCTGATATGCCTTGTTCAGTTTACATATGTCAGCTAATGCAGATTTGTCATTTGCTGTAAGTTTTAGTTTCATTTCATCAATTTCTTGTTGTATCCCACTCTTTCCTTTTATTTATATACCAACTTTGCCATGTAAGACTACCTTTAAAGTGTCCCATAGGATAATATCTGAAATCTCTCCATTATTATTGGCATCTAGGTTAAGCTTTATTTCATCTAGAAACCATTCTTTAAATCCTTGTACTGTTACTAGATAAGCAGGTAGTCTTTGGCAGAAGTTTAAGGGTTCAGTATTAAGTGTTACATTGAAGGTGATAGTATTGTGGTCAGACATAGGGCATGATGTCAGCACTACATTATCAATTTTGGCCAGTAAAAAAAATGATTACAAAGACTTTGTCTACGTTGGTCTGCTTGCCAAATCTGTAAGAGTAGTGAGGATATTTCAGGAAGGATAATATTTTTATGCCATTAATGTCAATTAGGTTTCTGTCTTTTATATAGTTGTTTAAGTGCTTGGCAACAGGGGAGATCTTGAAGGGCTTAGAGCTTGTAGTATCAGTGGAAGGCAGGATACAATTAAAATCACCCGTTAATAGTAACTCACCTTTAGACTTTAATGTTGTGGTGTCTAAATGTTTTTTTACAGTTTTAGTATCAATACCCAGTATTCATTATGAGTTTGCAAAAGTGTACATCTTTTTATCAAGTTTTAGTATGACTTAAGCAAGCATACCATCATTGCTTAAGCATGAGGCAACTATTCCTGGAATTCTCATTGATTTTCTGTGCAAATTAGGACACCTCTTCTCTTGTGGTTGTAGTTTGAACTTACCAAAATTTTATAATCCTTAAATGTTGATTTGTTTAGATATTCTGTTCCTAAGTGAGATTCTTGAATGAATGCAAAATCTGCTTTATGCAGCATTACATAATGCTAAGTTGTCAATCTCGCCTTCATTCTTGCTGGATGGGTTCGTAGCTGAACCTCGGATCTGACTCGGCCTATTACTAAAGCTCGAGAGCTATTTTTACCGGCTCAAGGCTACCCTATGTTCCATAATGCTAGGCGTGATATACCCAGATCTCGTTTACCACTTCAGCTACGAGGTTGTGTCTTTTTGCCGGCTCAGGTTGTATTAATATTTTTCTTGGTTTTTAGTCAGCTTTTTGGGGTTAAAATATTAGCGATAGTGTTTTTTAGTTACTACCCTTAGATCCCTGTTTAGGATTCCCTCTTAGGTAGTTTTTGATACTGTTTTTTTTCCCCTCACCTAATAGTTAGGCCCTTGGCCAATCTCCTTCCATTCTTATTTGTGTGTGCTTGTGCCTTGTTAGATTGTGTTAAAAAGTGTGGGGTTTTGTTATATTTTTTCCTAGTCTGTTACAACTTTTTTGTGTGTGTGTGTGTTTGACTGATTGTGACTAGACAGTCATCCCTTTTTCAGGATGTCTAAAGACACTAAGGTCTCGGGCTTCAAAAAATGTGACTTGTGCTGTCAGAAGATGTCTCTGACAGATGGTCACACTTCATGTGTATATTGCTTGGGCCCTCTGCACCTGCAGGACTCTTGTTCTATCTGCCATGCGTTCAGTCCAAGAGTCCTGCAGGAACGCAGAAATAAACTTATTTTGAGAGGCTTGTTCTAGACCTCAGTCGGCTCCGACTCCGCTGTCGGAGCCGTCTTTTAGCAAGAAGCATTCCAGGTCTCCTTCCCTGGAATTGGTCCACTCGGCTCCGAAGTCTCCCTTGTTATCGGAGCGGAATCACAGGTCCCATTCCTCTCGGTCTTCCAGGCTGTTGGACCATGACCACGAGAGGGTGGTTAGCAGACTACTTACGTCGCAGGCATTGGCCCAAATGTTGCATAGCCCTCCTCATCAGGCAGTGGCTTTAACTTCTCCCTCTTCAATTCCTCCCCCAACTCTTCCTGTGAGTTTGGAGCCAGAGATCGTAGGAGTTGGGACCGTTGGAATGTCGGAGCTGATACCACCCCTTTTGGCTCCCTCGTTGGCTCTGATCCCTTCCTTGGTTCCATCCTTGGAGGGATCTGGGTGCCGGGACTCTCACATCAGCTCAGAGGGGGGTGAGTGGCATCGGACCCTTGTCCGACCCCGTTCTCCCTCTCGGAGCTTCGGCGCAGGTGAGTTCAGCCCTGACATCGGCCTTGGAGCCATCCCTCTCTGTGCTGGGAGGAGTCATTGTCTCTTCGAGTGGGGACCCCTTTCCCTGCCTGATAGGGGTGCCTTTGAGGTCATGAGGAGTGTGCTGGCCCCTGTGCCTGCTCCACGGTCGGCTCCTTCGGCTCCTCCCTCTATGGTGCCTGCTTCAGTCTCTACATGCTCTCTCGATCCCGAGCGTGGAGAACCGTCACTACAGGTAGCCCCATTGGGTGTATCCTAATCTTCTGAGGCCTCCCCTGATCCTTCAAGGGAGCCCCCTCGAAAGAGAAAATGCAAGAGGAAGCATATAGACTCCCCTGAGTCAGTCACATCGGACACTGACTTGGATGACATCCTGGAGATTCTTAAGCAGAGGGGAAACTGGTCTGCCCTTAACCCTTCTGAGGATGAGTCGGTGTACCTGGATGCATTCGGTTCTCGCCATTCCACCTCCTGGGTGTCTCCACCTTTCGACTCGCTCATGGATGTGGTGGCTCAAAAGGCGTGGACTGCTCCGGATACTATGGAACCAACTCCTCGGAGGCCTACAAAATTTATTACAGCCCCTTCCGACAAGCAGTTTCTAACTAAGGGCATCCCTGTTGATGCCATGGTGGCAGCGGCCACTAAAAAGGAGTTGGCTGACCCTTCAGTACCTGTCCATCCTCCTAATAAGGAATCTAGGACTATGAACAGGTATGGCAAGCGGATGTTTTCCTCAGCAACCTTTGCTATGCGTTCGCTGAATTATTTGTGCCATTTCACCTTTCTCCAGAGAGACCTTCTCAAGGAACTGGGTGATGCCTTACAGGACCCATCAGCTGCAGGGTCTCAGGAAAAAGATCAACTCTCAGCTGGGGACCCTAAACTCTATTATAAACTCCTCCATGCGGCTCATTTCCTATGCAGCTGATGGAGCGAGTAGGGCTTCAGGCACAGGCGTCGCTCTAAGGAGACACGCCTGGATGCGGCTTTGCAACTTTGCTGACCCCTTCAAGGCATCCTTCACTAACACCCCCTTTGAGGGTTCTGCCTTGTTTGGACCTCAAGTGAAGGATACATTGACCAGGTGCGAGCAGGAAGGCAAGACTCTCTCTGCTGTAGGAGTCCATTTTTCTACCCCTTCTAGACCATACCCTAGGGGTCAGAAAGGTGGGAAAATGTGGTTCCGCAAACCTCAGGGAGTACTGCCTGATGCATGTGGTGAGCTTCCCTCTAGAGGCAGAGGAGGGAACAATAATAGACGCCACCTGAGGGGCAGGGGGGGACCGCAGAATCAGGGTAGCAGATAATCCTTCTCTGACAAATCCTTCCAGCACCCCTGAGGAGCTGCCTGACTGTCCACCTTCAGAGGCAGTCGGGGGAAGACTATCACTGTACCCAGATGCCTGGCATTCCCTCACACAAGACATTTGGGTATGGTTGATCATATTCGAGGGTTACAAAATTCCCTTTATTCATACCCCACAACCGCCAAAAGGGCCCCTTCCAGACATTCCACCCAGTCTGAGGGATCAAGCAGCACTAGAAATTTCAAAGCTGCTACAAAAAAGAGCCATCCAGCCAGTCCCAGCAGACCAGCAAGGATCCGGAGTCTACTCAAAATTCTTTTTGGTACCAAAAAAGGCAAGGGACTGGAGACCTATTTTGGATCTCAGCAAACTGAACAAGTCTGTTCAAAGAATGAAATTCTGGATGGTTACGCTTCAATCCATTCTACCCTTCCTGGGTCAGGACAATTGGATGTGCTCTATATACCTTCAGGATGCGTACTATCATATCAAAATGAACAGGCGCTCAAGGAGGTTTCTCCGCTTCTGTCTGGGAGCCAGTCACTACCAATTCAGAGCCCTGCCCTTTGGCCTCACCACAGCCCCCAGGGTGTTTACCAAATGCATGGCAGTGGTTGCGGCTCACCTGAGACGAAAAGGATTCCAGGTGTTTCCATACTTAGATGACTGGCTCCTTACTGCCACCGCCAAGCGTCAGCTACTTCATTCCAGAGATTATATTCTCCAAATTTGCAACGAGCTAGGTATCTCTATAAACTACAAAAAGTCTGCCTTGTCACCTTGTCAGTCTATTACCTTCATAGGCACCATTTTAAACGCTGTGGAACTGTCAGAAAAACTGCTTGTACAAAGGATTTCAGACATTCGAGGTCATGTTCAAATCCTACTACAAGAGAGCAGAGTCCAGGCCAGATTTGTACTAAAAACCATAGGTCTCATGGCAGCAGCTATCACATTACTCCACCTAGCTCGCTTTCACATGCGGATCCTGCAATGGATGCTGTTTTCCCAGTGGTCCTTTCAACAGCTTCCAATGTCACACAGCATTCTAATCACTCAGTCATGCAAAACACACCTTTCGTGGTGGATGATCTCCCCTCAGGTTCTTCAGGGCAGACCCTTTGTCCTTCCTCCTCCTGTGGTTACTGTGACAACGGATGCCTCCCTGATCGGGTGGGGGGGGCATTTACAGGGCAGAACAGTCCAGGGCACATGGCAGCCTTTCGAAAGCCACCTGCACATAAATGTCTTGGAAATGAGAGCGGTGCTTTTAGCATTGCAGGCCCTTCAAGACTCTCTACCCACCGGGACTATTGCAATTCAGACAGACAATATGTCTGTAGTGTGGTACATCAACAAGCAGGGCGGAACCAGGTCCTACTCCCCCTATGTCGAGAAGCACTCAGACTGTGGCAGTGGGTGATCTCTTCTCAATGGTTTCTGGTAGCAACGCATATCCCCGGGAAGTCCAACATCATAGTGGACAGGCTCAGCAGAACAATTCTCATGCCCACGAGTGGTCTCTCAACCAGCTAGTAGCAGAAAAAATCTTCAGGAGGTGGGGTCAGCCCAGACTTCTTTACCCACTTCCCTCTCCCAGGTCCCCCCCCCCCCAGAGATGCTGTAGTTCACGATTGGCCCCGGGGTCTTCTGTATGCCTTTCCCCCCTTTCCCTTAATTACTCAGCTAATCCAGAAAGCAACTGTTTTGAAATCCAGAATGATCCTTGCTGCCCCTTACTGGCCTCGACAAATTTGGTTCCCGCTCCTGCAACATCATCTACTAGATCAACCCTGGCATCTGGACCCAGCGCCAGATCTTCTGACACATCAGTCGGGTGGGCTGCATCAATCTCTCTAATCTCTCAACCTCACAGCTTGGTTGCTCCACTTCCAACCCTAGCCAGGCTTCCCTCAATCTCTCATTCAGTTCGTGACATCATCCTTGCTTCGCACAAGTCTACTACCAGAAAGACTTATGCTAGCAAATGGAAGCATTTCTCTGTTTGGGCAGGGGAGAAACAAGCTGACCCCTTTACAGCCCCTGCCCATACAATCTTAGAATTTTTGGCAGAACTTTTTCAAATGGGATCTTCTTCAACCACCATCAGAGTTCAGTTGGCAGCCATTGTGAATTTTCATGTTGGATTGTAAGAGACCAGCATTATGTCACACAAACTTTGTAAAGCCTTTCTAAAAGGAACCCTCTTACTTAGGCCCCCGGTAAAGGATCCTCCCCCACCATGGGACCTAAATTTGGTGCTGTCATCTTTAATTCTCCCTCCCTTTGAACCTGTGGCTTCCTGTTCACTAAAGTTGCTCTCTTGGAAAACTCTGTTTTTAGTAGCCATCACTTCAGTGAGAAGGGTATCAGAACTTCAAGCCCTTTGTGTTCACCGTCCTTACCTTGTTTTTCACAAAGATAGAGTGTCACTTAGGACTAATGTGTCCTTTTTACCCAAAGTACTCTCTCAAAAAAATCTGAATCAGACCATCAATCTTCCCGTTTTCTTCCCACTTTATACCAATAGGTCTGAATGGAAGTTACATTGTCTAGACGTTCACCGTCAATTATGCTTCTACCTGGATAGAACTAAGCAGACGAGGAAATCAGAACAGTTCTTCCTGTCTTACGTGGAAGGGAAACAAGGCCTGCCAGTTTCCAAAGTAACCTTGTCCAGGTGGTTGACCTCTGTCATCATGGTGATTTACCAATTGAGGCATAAAGAGCTCCCTATTAAAGCCAGAGCTCATTCAACCAGAGCATTAGCTTCTTCAGTAGCCTTTCAGGCAAGATTGCCAATGGACTCCATTTGTGCAGTGGCCACATGGGCCTCTCCTCATACCTTCATTTCTCATTACAAACTGGACATGACCTCTAGAAGTAGGGCTGATTTTGGTGCCACTGTACTCAAGAGTCTGTTCCATTGAGCCTCCCAGGACTAAGATGCTAGGGACGCTGTCCCATCCAGCAAGAATGAAGGTGAGATAGACAACTTAACATTAAGAAGTTATGTACTTACCATAACATTCCATGTTAGTTGTCTTCTTCTCGCCTTCTTTCTTGCGTCCCACCCTCCATCCCCCTAGCCTGGCAAGACCGAGAGTATCTTCTGAGATGTGTTATCATCAGAGTTATCTCCTTAGCTACCTCTTTCTTTTTCTTGGTAGCTCTTATAAGAGTTTTGTATACCTAGATGTATAGAGGTAGATATGTGTGTATATATGTATATATATATATATATATATATATATATATATATATATATATATATATATATATATTCTCAGTCATGGTGGGGACATGTATGTCCATAGTGTTAGCTATCAAACGAGATCTGGGTATATCACGCCTAGCATTAGGCAAGAAGAAGACAACTAACATGGAACGTTATGGTAAGTACATAACTTCTCATTTTTTGACACTACTCCTTTTCATGGGGTTGTTCAACCCATTGACATTAACAGACATAATGTTAAAGATTATTATTTGATGCAGACTGCTATTATAAGTAAAACTGAAAAGTGCTTTCCTTGATTCATTATGACAAATATTTTTTTAAAACTGTTATGGACAATTTAAAAACTCTAAATTTGAAAACAAACATCTGCTTTTACTGTACTTGTGTTTCTACCTACTTCATTTTACTTTTGCATCATCTTAAAAATACTCAGTTGTATTTATTACTGCTTGGTGTAACTCATTCTAAGCCTTTTGGTTTAAACACTTGGGCTTCAGACCAGTTGTTTTGCACTGAGAGGGTTTGTGGTCTGCACTGTTGTGGCAGAACAGGTAGCTTACATCCTTCTAGGTTGGGAACTGCTGATTGAGGGCTCGGTGTCTGTTATTCTAAAAGTGTATTAATTCTGGTTTAAGCACTTGGGCTTTCAGGCCAGTTATTTTACATTAAGAGGGTTTGTGGTCGGCACTCTTGTGGGAGGAGAGGCTGGACTCTGCCCTTCTGAGCTGGGAATTTCTGGTTAAAGGCTTATAGTGCATGCATATCTGAACTGCTTCTTATTGAAGTTGGTGTGCCTTGTTTGCTGTGGCATAGACTGGATTCGGGCCTGCTGGATCTAGCTTTGTTTGTGTAACTTGAGCACTAATCCAGACATTCTCTAAAGTATTCAATTGTATTTATTACTGCTTGGTTGTAACTTGATTAAAGTGTAGCTATCATTCTAAGTCTTTTGGATTAAGCACTTGGGCTTCAGACCAGTTGTTTTACATTAGGAAGGTTTGTGGCAAGCACTGTGGTGGCAGGACAGGTAGCTTTCATCCTTCTAAGTTGGGAACTGCTGATTGAGAGCCCAGTGTCCAAGTGTATTAGTTCTGGTTTAGGCACTTGGGCTTCAGTCCAGTTATTTTACATTAAGAAGGTTCGTGGTCTGCACTCTTGTGGGAGAAGAGGCTGGACTCTGCCCTTCTGAGCTGGGAATTTCTGGTTAGAGGTTTATCTTACTGAAATTGGTACACCTTGTTTGCTCTAGCATAGACTAGATCCAGGCCTGCTGAATCTAGCGTTGTTTATATGCTTGTTGTTTGTTTGCTTGTTATTTCCCTGGAAGCTAATTCCACCTAATACGTGGCTTCTCAGCGCTTCTGTGGATCACTAGTGATATCTGCATTGCTTACTGTACTTATTTCCTTGTTTCACTTGAAAGAAAGTTACTGTTTGTCGTTTTTGCATTTAGTTACTTGTAACACATTGCACTCAAGTTACCTGGCACTTGCTCACTAAAGCAATTATATAAGTCAGCACTAAAAATTAAAAGCACTACACCCTCACTCCCCACTGGCCCTTGTTTTCAATTATTAAGGAATTCCCAATATTATTCTAGCATGTCCAAAGGTCAGTTGTCAATCTCCTCTCCGGTCCAGCTGGTGAATCTGGGAATCTTGAGGCAATGTTATAACTGCCTCATGTACACAGACAACCCTCTCCTCCTCCCACATAACACAAATACTTGCGAGAGATGCAGCTATTTAGCCACACTAGAGGTGGAGCTCTCTCAACTCAGGACTGGCAAGACCAGACAGGAGGAGAAGGCAACTACACACACCACAAAACCAGCCTCACATAATGCTACCACACCACTGAATCAAACACATAAACACACAAAGACATACTCGGAGGCTCTGAGTAAAAATTTACCTAAACAGCAGAGGCCTCCAAAGCAGACACCCAAACAACTGCTACCTCAAGACTCCCCACAAGCAACACATAAACCACAAAAGCAGTGTGCAAAGCAGTCACAGCCCTTAAGGCCAAATACAACACCAAACATACTTGTCATAGGTGACTCCATAGTCAGACACACTGACGTCGCACTCACCAGGCTGAACAAGGAGAGGGTCACAGTAAGCTGCCTATCGGGCGCTAGAATCCGCCACATAACACAAGCACTCGGGTTACTCCACGGCAAGTACAAATATGACACAGTCATTGTCCATGCTGGTGTGAACGACCTGAGACGTACCTCCCTGGACTACATGAAAAGAGACATAGAGGAGCTCTCTGATTATGTAGCCCAGGCAGGTATGACCCTGACCCTGAGCAGTATCCTTCCTTCACCAAGAATGATGCCACTATATAGAGACAAGATGATCAGCTTTAACAATTGGCTTAATGTCTGGTGTCATTCAATGGGGATCCAGTGTCTGTCTGCCTGGGATGACATGCTTGACAAGCCACGCTGCTTCATGAGGGACGGCTTGCACCTGTCACCCCTGGGATTCCGGATATTGGCTAAGGCTCTTGCCACCCCCATAGTGCCTTTTTTAGGCAAGGCTCAAATTCTAAACCTACCACCCTAGAAAACAAAAATGGGAAGAAACTGAGGGTAATGCTGCTCAATGCCAGAAGTCTAAATCTCAAAATGCACGCACTCGAGGCCCTTCTCAGTATGGAGAACATCGATGTCCGTGCTGTAACTGAAACCTGGTTCAAGGCTCCTGAGAGCATCCCGGCACTATTAGGTTTTACCTCATATCATGCGTTCTGGCCCCAAAACCCGGACCACACCACAAAAGGAGGGGGTGTATCCATATTCATAAAGGATACCCACACCTCCAGGTTGGTGGCAACGCATAAGCTCGGAAACCATCCAGGTGCAACTAACCATAGGCAAAACTGCTCTACAAATTGTAGCATGCTACAGGCCACCCTCTCAAACTCAGGAACCCCACACAGCCTTCCTGAAGACACTGGAGGGTATAAATGTATCTCCAAACACCATCATATTGGGTGACTTCAACTACCCGAATATAGACTGGGAACATTACTCAAGCCCTAACATTCTAGCCCAATGGTTCCTGGAGTTCATAAATTCAAATGCCATGGAACAGCTAGTCACTGTTCCCACGAGAGGAGAAAATATACTAGATCTCATTATCACAAACATGGGGACAAAATGCTCCACAACGGAAGTATATCCCTCATTGGTGAGATCTGATCATAAACTAATCTCACTGGAAATCCACATCCCGCCCCCACCCCAAACAAAAAAGACCACAGTGAAGAACTTCTCTAAAGCAAACTTCACACTACTCAAGACTGGTGTGGTATCCTTCAAGGTCCCTGAGCCAGTGGAAACCACAACCCAAGCTGCGGAAGCCCTTACAAATGCCTTCTATGAACACCTCCAGGACTGCATGGATCAGGCAATCCCAAATAAAACCAAGACTCTTTCCACAAAGGGCAAACGTCCAGTCTGGTGGACCCCAGCCATTAACAAACTTTACAATAAGAGGAGAAAGCTATTACATGATAGAACAAAATCCATAAAAGGGAAGTCACCCCTGATCATTATTAGTAAAAAAATACGAGCACTCATAAAATCAACTAAGGCCAATTTTGAGAGAAAAATTGCCATGGATTCAAAGGACAATCATAAAGCCTTTTCAGCTATGTTAGGAACCTGGGTGGAAACTCCCAGATATGCTAAGAATTAGTCCAAAATGATACAAAAATCACTGAACCCACAGACATTGCCAACATACTGGCAGACAGGTTCAGTGCAAACTTCACCCCCCTCCCCTAAAGGAGAGATAACTATCCCAGCGGAGTGTAGCCTCCCAGACATCTCAAATGCGCAGGTGAAAGCTGCTCTCTCTAAAGCTAAAAACACAGCATCAATGGGACCGGATGGTGTCCCCGGCTGTGTGCTACACGAGCTAAATGAGGAATTAAACCCGCACATAAGGCAGCTGTTTAATCTCAGCCTTACCACAGGATCGTGCCCAAGGAGTGGCGTCACGGCAACTGTGGTCCCACTCCACAAAGGCGGTGCCTCTATGGACCCTGGTAATTACCGCCCCATAAGCTTAACAAGTCTAGTCTGCAAAGCTATGGAGAGGATCATAATGGAGCTCATATACAAAGATATAGGGGACTTGCAGACATTGGACCCGACCCAGTTTGGCTTTGTCAAGGGAAGATCATGCCTTTTGAACTTGGTCGACTTCTTCGAAACAGTCACCAAGGCCATTGATGAGGGAAAGGCAGTCCATACAGCCTACCTTGACCTTGCAAAGGCTTTCAACACAATACCCCACTCGGGTATTGTAGAAAAACTTACCAGCTTAAATGTAAACCCATATGTCACAAGATGGGTTGCAAACTGGCTTAAGGACAGAAACCACAGGGTTAGAATTGCTGGCGCTATGTCAGACTCCAAGCCGGTCACAAGTGGTGTCCCACAGGGCTCGGTCCTTGGCCTCCTATTGTTCGGCATCTACTTCTCAGAAGTACAGGCCAACATGGGAGGACTTTGGCTGACAAAGTTTGCAGATGACTGCAAACTGGGCGCCATAGTGGAAAGTGCATCGGACACGGATATCCTTCAGAAGGGACTCACGGAAACAGATAGCTGGTGCCAGAGCCATGGCCTGAAGTTAAACGCCAAAAAATGTATAGTCATACCCTTCGCGAAAAACAAGGTAACCCCAAGCTACCATATAGGTGGCAATCCACTAAGCACAGAAGAGGTTATCAGGGACCTGGGGACCCAGGTTGACAGTGGCCTTTCTTTTGACACTCACGTTGCTAAAGTGGTTAGAAAGACCTTCTACATTGCCCACCTGATCATGAAGGGATTCACATCCAGATCTAGTGAGGTCATTGTTCCCCTGTACTCTTCACTTATCAGACCAATGATCGAGTACAATGCCCCATTCGGGATGTATCTCACCCGACATCTGCAGCAATTGGAGAGACCCCAAAAGTTCCTCACCAAAAGGATAAAGGGACTCCAAAATCTGTCATATGCTGCCAGATTGAAGAAACTCCAGCTCTATTCAGTCGCATACCGTCTGCTCAGAGGTGACATGTGCCTGACATACAAGGCCATGTCCAACCCGGAATTAATGGACATGCTCCACCTCAAAAATCCAAATCCACCAAAACCACTAGAGCAAGCAACTTAAACCTTAGCACGGACATAAATAGGACGTGCTGGAGGGATAGATTTATCACTCAGAGACTCCCTATGCTGTGGAATAAAATCCCGGTCCATGTGAGGCAGAGCACCTCGCTGGCTCTGTTCAAGAGAAATCTTGACCTGTGGATGGGAGATCGTAAGTTTACCCCGGGAATCATCTCTGTGTCACTGCTGGACAGAGGCACAACAAACTAATGGGCACAGTATTTTTTCATATAAGGGGTGGCGTAAGCCACAAAAATTTGGGCTAGGCTTATAAATGCCTTAGGGCAGATAGCCTAGTATAAACCTATGAACCGATAAAACTCTGCATTTTAACAACCTTCTGCATGGATAAACTAAATCCAGGCTTACTATATCTTTCATAGAAGTCACAAACTAACCCTCTCATGACATCTAGTGGGAAGTCCTAGTTACTGCAGATGAATAGCAAGCAGAGGGGAAACTGCATGTGCATTTAAAACATAACCATAGGAAAACATTGATTTAATATACTATGTATGCATGATCTAAGAACATAAAGCTGTATACAATATCTTAACTTTTTTTTGTCTAAACAGATTAAATAAGATAAATTGATTAATCCTAATAATGCTACATCTAAAGAAATCCCAATCCCTCCGAGCTACACGCTCTAGCGACCTAAACCTTGTCACCACAATAAACAGGACATGCTGGAGGGATAGATTCCTGGCCCAGAGACTTCCAATACTCTGGAACAGGCTACCCATCTATGTCAAGCAAAGTTCTTCATTAGCACTCTTTAAGAAAAATCTTTATGAGTGGATGGTAAATAGGAAATACACCCCTGGGATCACTTCTGTGTCTCTGCTCGACAGTGGCACAGGAAAATAACTTTCTCGGGTGGCGTAAGCCAGGGATCCTTGTTGGCTAGGCTTACGTAGGCCCTTGGGCCGATAGCCTAGTACCTACCTATGAACCTAATAATTTTTTGTTGTTATGAGTAAATACAAGATTATGATGTCATTAAAGCAGAGAGGAAAAAATGTATTTAAAACTTTTACTATCAGAAACATATTTGTAATTCTTATTTAAATATAAATATAATTCAGATTAAATAAATCACTATTCACAGTAAAACATATGCTTATAAGACTTTTTAGATAAAAAGTAGTTGCTATATTAATGAAAACAGTTCAAACGATCATTCTTGAATCTGATTGGCTGTTAGAGTTTAGTGAAAAGAAACAGATTTAGAGGTCATGGCTACTTCCGGAAAGACATCACAGATTGTTTTTCATGAGTCTGGAAACTAATTGAAGCCTTTAGAAGCTTGAACTTGTCACATAAGTTGTCAAAATCCATCAAAAAAGTAAGTAGGCGTGACTTTTGTAATGAAGTGAAGCTTTTAAGCATGACTTGTAAAAATGATGAATATTTAGTTACCAACCATACAAAGCTATAAGATATATTAGCTAAATGGAATGAATTGCAGAAGTTCAGTTAAGTAGTAAATGTATATATAATAAAAACGTCACCACTTTCTTTTTAAATACTTAAAAATAACACAGTAAGCATATGTCTGTCCTGCAGTAATTAAATACTATGACACTGAAAACAGAAAGGGAAGGCACATACATGAAGAAATAAGTATAGGATATAAAATAAATATATATATACATATGTGAAATATATGAAATGAGTGAGTGATTTTATACCATTTCACTAGTGCTATGCTAATGTATATAAAGTGACAAAAGTATAAAACAGTAGTTTGAAGTTGGATAACATTTTCACTTACTTGAATTTTGAGTACTATATATTATTTATAAAGTTAGCATCGCTGTAGAAAAGATAATAGGAGAGAGAAAAAAGAAGTTACATTACTTTCTGTGTATGATTCCACATTAAAAGGGAGAAAACAAAAACTTGCATGAAATGTGAAGCTATGTGTAATCATTTGTCTCTGGCTTTCTTTTTTCTTTAATAGTCCACTCATGTATTGAAACTTGTCTTAAGTTAATTGAAGAATCTGTGAGTTCAGGTTTAAAAGGTTCTTTTTTGGACAAATGTGGATGCTTCTTCAAGAGAGTCAAAAGTTTGCTTTCCTTCTGGCAGGGATAGACTTATTTTTGCTGGGAATATGAGTTGTGCTTTGATTCCTTCCTTTATTAATGATTTTATTAGAGGGACACATGCTCTTTTTTTGGACATTAGAAGGGGTGAAAAGTCATTGTCAAACCTGAGAGTTTGGTCACCAATTTTTAATGGAGCAAAGAACCAGGCAGTTCTTAAAACAAGGTATTTCTCTTGAGTGGAGATAAATTTTGCAATAATAGATCTTGGATGGCTGTTTTTACTGGATACAGAAGTTGTAGTTTAAGACCCATGTGCCCTTTCTATACTGAAGGATAGTGCTTCAGGTAGATTTAGGATTTTATGAATCCATGAAGCAAGGAAATTAATCATATTGCCCCCCCCTCCTCCATTTGCTCCAGTATGCCATAGATTCTTATGTCATTTCTCCTGGTTCTATTCTCATTGTCATCTATCTTTTTCAATGAGTCTGGTGTTTTCTTGAAGAAAGTCTATGTTTTTCTCTATTTCTGTTAACCTGTAGTCTATATCTGTTACAGAAATGTCCAAAGCAGCAATCTGTGCAGTTTGTTGTTTAAGAACTTCATTTAATAAGATTATTTGTTTGGTTGAATCTCCTTTCTTATACTGTCTGCTTTTAAGTTGAATTTGTCTATTTTTCACACCAAGTCTTGGTCTGTAATAAGGATTGCCTGTATTTCTTTCTTCAATGGACTTTCTTGTGAGAAAACTTGGAGCTGTTTATCTTCCTTTGTGAAAGTGGTTTCAGTGTCCCTTCTATTTGAAAGTTTGACAGGAAAATATGAAATGTTTAGCTTAAAAATTACACCATAATCCATATATATATATATATATATATATATATATATATATATATATATGATTTTAGTAGTTTCAGGTCTTTATTGGTGAAATTAAATAAAAAATCCTGTCAGGAAAAAATGAAGACTGCAGAGCTCAATAGCTCTATTGCTTTAAGCATGCTATCCAATATTTTCTGACAGTTAAGAATCACATCATGCGTAGTGAAGTTGGAAAAAAATTTGAGTACAGACTCATCAAAATTTTTGTTCATAATGGTTGACTCCTACTGATCCAAAAGTGGAACTTACTAATGGAGCTATGTACCACATGTAGCTTTGGAGCTATGTACCACTGACCCAATTTAGGGAACTTCATCCCCATACCCTCTTAGTTCATCAAACACACTCTGGGATCGCATCACTTTTGAAACAGCAGAGCGGACTTAACAATAAGGTATATTTGATGAGTTTGCCCTGACAATTAGGACCACTACTTATGTACAATAAGACAGTCCTGAACTTAATCAAAATCAGACTACAAATGAATTTGATATATCATGTGCATTAATCAAACACACAATTGCTGACAGACATCTGATATGCTCTTCATGAAGATATTTAAAATAACAAGCTCAGAAACAGAGGCTTGTAGAACCTCTGAGAGCAATGGATTTGCTGTACACCATTCTAAATTAAGCCATATTGATTGTACCATTTAGCAATGGAAGACAAAAATCCAACTGGAAGCAGGTTACTCAAGACCCAGTCATGGTCATTTAAGCCAAAGGACTTAGGCAAATAAATAAATAAGGTCAAATCTACATCATTAGTAACCAAAGCCACATAATAAAATTAAAAAAATCCAACTAAGGTATATGTACCACAATGTGGATGAGGCTGACACTGGCATTCAGATAACACAAGTCTCCTCCAAATAGTTAATAACGTATAAGGTAGCATATATGCTTGCTTTATGCGCATAGCTTTTTGGGGACCATTGGGTGTATTCTTATGTGGGAAGCTGGTCTGCTTTTTGTTGTATTTTAGTGATTGCTAAAGAGTAGTGTTGCTATTAGGTGGCTTTGGTGGTCTTTGAGATTTGGGAAGGTTTCTTTTAAGCTCTTCATTTGTTTCTTTTAAGCTTCTCATTATGAGACAATCTGTGGGTGTGTGTGTGTGTGTGTGTGTGTGTGTGTGTGTGTGTGTGTGTGTGTGTGTGTGTGTGTGCGTGCGTGCGTGCGTGTGTGTGTGTGTGTGTGTGTGTGGAATGTAGTATGGGTATTTTTGACAACTCATTGCATATTTACATCTCTTGCATACTGTGGTATTTTATTTTATTTAATGATTAATTGGTTGTGTGAAAACATGAGACAATTGCTACATTGCCTTAGAACACCCAAATCTACCATGCTGGCCACACAAACAATTGGAAATTGCATATCATGTTGTCTGGTCCTGTAAGAGGATGGGCTGTTTAGGATTTACAGTCAAGTATTAACATTGGTCTCCTATGGTAGTTTCTGGGGTTAAGGGCAAGATGTTTTATAGCGCTAAGATATGGCATTGCGATTTGATAGGTAAGGTAGCTGCTCTAAACTTAATTCTGTATCATGTTTCAGTTGTAGCCCTTAGAGAAATAAGTTATCTTATTATGCAGGTATGTCAGGCTTGTGAGAATATAGGAATAGAAAAGCAAAGTGATGTTATGCAAACAATGAGTGAATGTTTTCAGGTACTCAGGAAGAGGAACGGGGTCAAAAAGTATATGACTGACTGTACATTACCATCATAATGGCATATTTAATGATTATGCTGATTTAACTACAGGCTTAGGAGGTTTGATATGAGAATATTATATACAAATGAATTCAGATACAATGCTAGCGAAATACACCCCAATGAATTTACCAGTATCTTGTGGAGCTGAACTGAACAAAATTGAAGGTCATGGTCTGTGTGAGACAGGGAT
This sequence comes from Protopterus annectens, assembly GCF_019279795.1. Taxonomy (NCBI): domain Eukaryota; kingdom Metazoa; phylum Chordata; order Ceratodontiformes; family Protopteridae; genus Protopterus; species Protopterus annectens. Next base: position 1,723,715,792 of record NC_056732.1, on the reverse strand, counting down.
CTAGTTACTCTCGACATATTTCAATGATGGAGTTCACATTTTTTGGAAGAAGAGTACAAATTTGCCACTGCAAGTTTCCACTGTTTGCATTCTATATATGCCAGAAGAGAGTAGCCTAATTATTTGGTAGACACTATATTCTAACTATAGAAACAGAACACTCTTATCTAGTACTTATGGCTTGTTGCCCTTTTGGTTAGTAGTTTTTAAAGTACTGAAGTACATTTGATAGGTTCATAGGTTCATAGGTTGGTACTAGGCTATCGGCCCTAGGGCTTATGCAAGCCTAGCCATAACAATTCCCTGAATATTTCTTCCTACAATATTTACTTCTCTGGGCCCCTGTCTAGCAAGGTGACTGACATGATCCCCGGGGGGAATTTCCTCTCTCCCATCCAATCATCAAGGTTCCTTTTGAAGAGGGCCAATGAGGCACTCTGCTTGACATGTATGGGCAGTCTGTTCCAGAGTATGGGGAGTCTCTGGGTCAGGAACCTATCCCTCCAGCATGTTTTGTTCATTGTGATGACAAGGTTTAGATCCCTGGAGCATGTGGCTCTGAGGGATTGGGATTTCTTTAAGTGGAGCATGTCCAACAGCTCAGGGTTTGACATGGCCTTGTATGTTAAGCAGAGATTGCCTCTGAGTAGACGATATGCCACAGAGTATAGCTGGAGTTTTTTTAGAAGGTCAGCATATGGCATCTGCTTTAGGCCTGTGATTCTTTTATTGAGGTATTTCTGTGGCCTTTCCAGCTGTTGCAAATGTCTTGTGAGGTACATACCAAATGGGGCATTATACTCTATAATGGGTCTAATGAGGGATGATTACAGTGGGACAATGACCTCCTTTTTTCTGGATGAAAAGCCCTTAGTGATGAGGTGTGCCACATAGAAGGATTTCCTGACTGTTGTGGCTATGTGATTATCAAAAGTGAGACCACTGTCCACCTGTGTCCCTAAGTCTCTCATCACACTTTCAATGTTTAGCATCCTGCCACCTATGTGGTAATTCATGGGTACATGTTTTTTTCCAAAGGGGATAACTATATATTTCTTGGCATTAAGCTTGAGCCCATGGCACTGGCACCAGGCAACTGTTTCTGTAAGGCCCTTTTGTAGAATATCCACATAATTTGGGGATTCAATAATGGCTTCCAGTTTGCAGTCATCTGCAAACTTTGTTAGCCAGAGTCCCTTAAGGTTGGCCTGTACTTCAGAGAAGTAGATGTCAAACAAGAGTGGTCCCAGGACTGAACCCTGAGGTACTCCACTTGTCACTTGTCTGGAGCTGGATTTGGAGTCAGCTACTTTTACAGTCTGGGTTCTGTCAGTAAGCCATTTGGCAACCCATCGAGTGCTGTAGGGATTTATGCCCAGCTTAGTAAGTTTATCTATGATTCCAGAGTGGGGGATAGTGTCAAAGGCCATGGCAAGGTCCAGACAGGCTGTGTGGACCACCTTACCCTCGTCCACAGCTCTGGAGACTGATTCAAAGAAGTCAATCACATTCAAGAGACAAGATCAGCCCTTCACAAACCCAAACTGGGTGGGATCCAGTGTTTGAAGGTTGCCAATGTCTTTGTTTATAAGTTCCATGATAATGCGTTCCATGCCCTTGCAGATCAGGCTTGTCAGACTGATGGGACGGTAGTTCCTGGGATCCAAGGCGGATCCTCCCTTGTGGAGTGGGATAACTGTAGCTGTGTGCCACTCAGTGGGCATGAAGCTTGAGGTGAGGCTATGATTAAACATGACACTTAGGTGAGGTGCCAGTTCATTTTGTAGTTCGTGTAGTACACAGCCTGGGATGTAATATGGTCCCATGGATGCTGTATTCTTAGCTTTGGAGAGTGCGGTTTCTACCTGTGTGGCCGTGATTATCAGAATTTGGCAATCTTTTGGGATTGAGGGGGTGAGAGGGGGGGTGAAGTTTGCACTAAATTGATCTGCCAGGATATTGGCAATATCCTTAGGATCAGTATATTTAATGCCATTCTGTTGTAGCTTAGAGCAGATCTGAGCATTGCCATTTAGATTCTTGACATAACTATAGAATGCCTTGTGGTTGTCTTTGGAATCTTTGGCAATTTTATTTTCATAACTAGCTTTTGAGGATTTTATGAGGGATCTCAGCTTCTTACTGAGGCTGGTGAGGGAGTTTCTTGCATCCTGGGATTTTCCTCTTTTCTGCAACAGTTTCTTCCTTCTGTTGTATAGTTTGTTTATAGCAGGGGACCACCAGATTGGCTTCCTTTTTTTGGAGAAGAGCATCTTGGTTCTATTTGGGATGGCACGATTCATGCACGAGTGGATGTGCTCGTACAGTGCCTTAGTGTAGGATTCTGCAGTCGAACGTCCAGATCCCGTCTGCGTGGGTGTTGTGAAGTTTGTCACTTCTGACTTCAGTAGCATGGAGTTGGCTTTGGAGAAGTTTTTTAAGGAGGTTTCCTTACTGGGAGGTGGGGGTGGGATGTGGATGTCAAAGGTGATTTGCTTATGGTCAGACCTGACCAATGAAGGGGTGACCACTGGTGTGGAGCATCTATCTCCCATGTTGGTTATGACCAGGTCTAGGATATTGGAGCCCCTGGTGGGACAATGGATTAGTTGATCCAGGGCATTGGAATTTATGAATTCCAAGAACCGTTGACAAAAGGAGTTGGTACCCGAGTAGTTTTCCCAATTAATGGCAGGGTAGTTGAAATCACCCAGTATTAGGGTGTTTGGTTGTATCTTAATATTTTCCAGTATGTTTAGAAAGGTGAAGTGAGAATCTTGGGGCATGGTGGGGGATCTGTAACAAGCTACAATTTGGATTGCAGTCTTACCTAGTGTTAGTTGCACCTGGAGAATTTCAGATGTATTGTGTTGGGAAACTAGCCTGGAGGTGTGAATATCCTTGGTGAATATGGACACTCCTCCACCTTTAGTGTTTCGGTCTTGGTTTTGTGGCCGAAAACTGTGGTAAGAATTGTAGCCTGGTATTGCAGGAGTGCTCTCTGGAGCCTTGAACCAGGTCTCAGTTACTGCACAGATATCGATGTTCTCCATTTTTAGGAGTGCCTCGAGAAAGTGCATTTTGATGTTTAGGCTTCTAGCATTGAGTAGCATTACATTCAGATTTTGCATGCTTGTATCTGTTACGGTGGTGGTTTTATCCTTTGAACCTTGCCTAAAAAAGGCACTATAGGGGTGGCAACAGCTTTAGCCAGTAACCTGAATCCCAGGGGTGACAGGTGCAGACCATCTCTGGCAAAGCATTGTGGTTTGTCGATCATGTCTTCCCAGGCAGACAAATACTGGATCCCCTTTGAATGACACCAGAAACTTAGCCAATTGTTGAAGTCAATAATTTTGTCCTTATCCTGGGTAAGTAATACAACTCATGTGGTTGTTGTGCTGTCCCACTTGTGTAATAGCAGTGCTTCTGGTTTTGCTGCTGGTCACCTGAGCTCAATTAACAGCTCTATCAGTGGAGCACCACCTAGGGCAGGTGAAGCTATATAGCTGGTAGGTAAGATCAGGGCTTGTCTTGTAGCTGGTGGGTAAGGTGAGGGCTTGTCTTATAGCTAGAATACTCACAAGTGGAGACTGCAGAGTGAAACTATGGTACCTACAGTATACTAAGTCTTACCATCTGGGAGTGGAACAGATGGCTATCAGTGTGGAAAGACTCAGGTACAAAGAGTGAGTGAGATTCTCACTGCTCGAATGGAATGAGTGTGTAGTATAAGAATCATAAACCTTTATAAATCTGAACCAAAATGGACTGAAATCAAGTTACTACTCTTTAAAAGTCTGATTTGATCTTGCCAAATAATAAATGGGAAAAAATTAAGCAATGTTGTGATCAGGGTACAGTTTAATGAGCTGCATACATATTCTAGGGAAGATGTCTTTAAAGAATATGCATCTAGTGGTTGTCTCACATTGGGTTATCACTGGGATTAGTAGCACAAAATATTGTTTGCACTTGATGGCAGACATACTACAGTGATATGAAAACTGGCAAGTCTCTATAAGCTGTCTGCAGTCTCCACAACTTTAAGTTAGAGGAATCACTGTTGGCAGAATTTATGTAAAGTGCACGTTTATTCCGTAATCTATACTCCAGAAAAGGCTGTTATGTGATATCCCCTTGTCAAATAAGCTACCACATGTCTGATATAACCAACACAGTTCCTCCCTATTCATGCAGGTTGTGTTGATAAAAAAATAAGTGAAACCATTATTACAACATGGTGTACCTGTTAGGTTATTTATATAGTGATAAGCAAGATATTGCAATATTTCTAGAAACTTCTGCCATGCCTAGTTTTCACATGTTCATAATTGTTCTGACTTCTTCAGCATGAGGCTTAATTTCCTATATCATTAGAATATGACATGTAGACTTTGCCACTCTTTTTCTACATTTGCTATGATTTATCTTGAAATTATGTTGATTAATATATTTAGTTGCTATACCAGCCTCTCGTCATGCTTTGTAATATATAGGCTATAAGTTTAAATGCTAATAATTTAGCCACAGGAAGCTATAAGTCATGTGGTTCATCGTCAAGGAAGTTCAGCTTGATTAAACCCCTCACTA